>NC_056739.1:903229226-903396726 GCF_019279795.1 Protopterus annectens
TAAAAAGAGACTTGGGGATTTTCTTCTTCCTCAGCATAGGCCTTTGGCTATACCTCCTGTTCTAGACATTGTTGACGATGTTTTTTCAGAATCCAGTATGGCTCCTGATTCTCTGCCTCCTGCTCCTTGTAAGCCAGACAGATACTACAGGGTTCCTGACTCCCACAAATTCCTTTTCAAAAATCCTGTTGCAGATCCTGAAACCATTTCTTAGGGTCTCAAAGGCATTAAGGCTTCTACTGCTAAAAATCCTAACCCTTCTGATAGAGATTCCAGGGCACTGGATAGATGAGGTAAGAAGGTTTACACTTCTGCAACCTTGGCAATCAGGGCTTTAAACTGTCAATTTCATATGCTAAAATATCAATAGCATATCATGGGACTGCTTAAACAGAAAATTATGTTAATTTCTGACTGTGTGGAAGACAAAGATTTACAGGATTTATTGCATTCAGCTGAACAAGTTGGAAAACATACTTTGCAATGTGGTTTTGATTTTTTGGAGGCCTCTTGCAGGACTGCTGTAACTGGGTCTGTGCTAAAAAGGCATACTTGGCTCAAAGAGCAAAATCTGCCTGATCATGTTAAAGCAAAATTGTTGGATGCTCCTTTGCAACAGGGACCGTCTCTTTGGTAATAAGGCTGAAGAAGTTTTAAAAAAGATGGAAGATAAAGCTAAATCTATGCAAACTGTGAAAGATTTCTTACAAGTGCAACCTCCAGGATTTAGTAGGCAATGGCCTACTAAGAACTGGTCCTTTCCAGTTCCTTCGATAGCCACTCAAGTCAAACCCAGGTATTCCAAAGGCTCCAGGTTTCAGTCACAGGGGACATTCAGAACAAAACAATGGGGTGTCTCCTCTTCCAAATCTGGAAACAACAAGACACCTCCCTATGGTAAGCAGTCTCAATGACTTCCCTTTACACTTACCAAGCACTTACCTTTTAGCCGCCCCTTTGGGGGGGAAACTGGCTCTTCATGCAAGAAACTGGCAACTTATAACCCAGGACAAATGGGTTTTAAATATAGTATCCCAGGGATACAGATTTCATTTCCACACGTTGCCAATTCCGAGCGGATGGCCAGACCTGCCCCCAAATCAATGGGCAGAGGCCCAGAAACAAGTACTTTCCCTCATGAGCATGGGGGCTATTCAACCAGTACCAGAAGAGGAAAAAGGACAAGGTTTGTATTCAAGACTTTTCCTGGTACCCAGAAAAGACAAATCATGGCGTCCAATTCTGGACTTTTCTGCTCTAAACACCTCTCTGTACATTCCAAAATTCAAGATGCTGACTCTACACCAATTACTTCCTATGCTAAGCAAAGATGCCTGGTTGGCAACTCTAGATTTAAAAGAGGCTTACCTGCATATCCCAGTCAGGGAATCTTGCAGAAGATACCTCCGCTTCAAAGCAGGCTACTTGCATTACTAGATGTTCATCGTATTTCACTGTTGCAGTCATTACACTTGGGTTATCCTGCTGGCAGGCTACCCGCAGTCAGCCTGAATTCCAAAGTCTTGGTCCAGCGTCTGTTGCTGTCACCTCTTTCCTGACATCAGTGCGCCAGGGGTATTAAAGATGCAGCAGACACAGTTTTCTTCAGTCTTTCTTGCCACGCGGTGCCCGAAGCAAAAGCAGTTTGCAAGTGCCGGTTGGCCGAATCCTGAGATTTTCAAAATTGAATTTCAGATCCGAAGTCTTCTATAAAGCTAATTACCCCATTGGGGAAACTTTTTTCTTGCTCCAGACCGATGTCAGAAAAAGTTAACAATTGTATTTCTTGTGGGAAGCAAATACCTCATAAGGATTTTCATTCTTACTGTATTTCTTGCCTAGGCCCTGACCACGATGTTGCTAGTTGTCGGTTTTGTGCTAGATTTAACCAACACACTATTAAGCGTCGGTACGATTTTGCTTTTCATTACTTTGGCCGAAGGTTTAACTACATAATGCTGTCGAAACAGCCGATGACCGGAGTTCATAAAAAGTGCAAGGAAAAAGAAAAGGACAGGCATCCGAGGTCCAAAACCGACGATGAAACCTCTTCTAGGCCAGACGCCGGTTCTCAGTGAGGTGCTTTCGCAGCCCCTGACACCCACTACCTCAGAGCCACAGGCCGCCTCCAACTCTGATGTGGAGACAGCTAGGCCTCTGGATACTCAAGGTATTGGGCCTTCGGAAACTAATCCCTCAAATGGGTCGGAGCCGCTGAGCAGGCATTGGCTTTTGAGGGTGTTTTCAGACCTACACAGCTTTATATCAAGCCAACTTCAGCATCAAAGACAAAGACTAAAACAGTTTTAAAGACAAGGAAACAAGTACAGCATTCTCCAGGACAGACTTCCATGCCTAAGAAACAGATGCTCAAAATGGCCGAAGACCTAATTACTTTGATCAGGGGTTCCCATCCCCCTCCTGATAAGAGGCCTAGGCAAGACCATGAATAGGATTCCTCTGATCAGGTTTCCATTTCCTCTGACTCCTCTTCAGAACAGGGATACTCTGTTCCTCCCTATGAGGATTCTGATGCTGAAGAATCTATTCCTTCAGCTTCTCCTCCTGAGGATTACTCATTTCGGGAAACCTTGCATACCATGAGAGGGAGCATTTCCACTGGGAGAGCCAAGATTATTCAGATTCTAAGAAAAGGCTCAGAGACTTTGTTTTACTACCTCAGCACAGACCTCTTGCTATTCCTCCTGTTCTAGACGTTGTAGATGATGTATTTTCGGAGTCTGGCCTGTCTCCCGACTCTTTACCTCCTGCACCTGTTAAGCCAGACAGATACTACAGGGTTCCAGATTCTCATAAATTTCTGTATAAAAACCCTGCTGCTGACCCAGAAACTATTTCTCAGGGTCCCAAAGGGGTCAAGGCTGCTACTGCAAAAAACCCAGTCCCCTCAGATAGAGATTCTAGGGCACTGGACAGATGGGGGAAAATGTTTACACTTCTGCTACCTTGGCTGTAAGGGCTTTAAATTGTCAGTTTCATATGCTTAAATATCAGCAATATTTAATGTATCTGTTAAAACAGAAAATGTTGACAAATTCTGAATGTGCTGAAAACAAGGAATTGCAGGATTTATTGCATGCAGCTGAACAAGTGGGAAAACATACTTTGCAATGTGGTTATGATTCACTGGAGGCCTCTTGCAGGGCTCGGTCATTAGAAGGCATGCTTGGTTAAAGGAACAGACTCTGCCTGATCATGTTAAAGCAAAATTATTGGATGCTCCATTACAGCATGATACTTTGTTTGGTGTTAAGGCAGAAGAGGTGTTGAAGAAAATGAAGGATAAAGCTAAATCCAAGCAGACAGTGAAGGATTTCTTACAGGTGCAGCCACCCA
Organism: Protopterus annectens; assembly: GCF_019279795.1. NCBI lineage: Eukaryota > Metazoa > Chordata > Ceratodontiformes > Protopteridae > Protopterus > Protopterus annectens. Next base: position 903,232,584 of record NC_056739.1, read on the forward strand.
GATTTAGCAGGAACTGGCCTTCTAAGAATTGGTCCTTTCCCATGTCAGACAGGCCACAAAGAGGCAGATACATATGCCCTAGAGGCAGACAACAGCCCCAGGGCTCATACAGGTCCAAACAGTGGGGTGCTTCTACCTCCAAAAGCGGAGAAGACAAATCACAGCCATATAGGAAACAGTCCCAATGACTTCCCTCTGCCAATGCCAAGCATTTATCATTTGGCAGCACTCTTAGGGGGAAAGCTAGCACTTTTTTCACAAAATTGGCACATGATTACCCAGGACAAATGGGTCTTAAATATAGTCTCTCAGGGCTACAGGTTCCACTTTCACACCCTTCCAAAGGCAAAAGGTATGCCACACCTGCCACACAATCAGTGGGCAGAGGCACAAAGCCAAGTTTCATCTCTCATGGACATGAGGGCTATTCAGCCAGTGCCACAAAAAGAGCAGGGACAAGGATTTTACTCAAGACTTTTCTTAGTACCAAGAAAGGACAAAGCATGGAGACCGATTCTGGACCTGTCTATTCTAAATACTTTTCTGGACGTTCCGAAATTCAAAATGTTGACTGCAGCAGCTTCTGCCCATGCTGGGCAAAAAGGCTTAGCTTGTAACTTTGGACCTCAAAGAGGCACACCTGCATGTCCCAATCAGACAGTCTTGCAGAAGATACCTCAGATTCATAGCTGGCTCAATGCACTACCAATTCTCTGCACTGCCCTTTGGCTTATCTACTGCGCCCAGGGACTTCACAAAATGCCTGGCACCAGTAATTGCATTTTGCAGACAAAGAGGAATTCAAATATGTCCCTACTTGGACGACTGCCTTATTCAAGCAGAGGCCAAAGACATTCTACTAAAGCATCTGGCATTTGTAAAAAGATTACTAATTTGCCTAGGGTACACAGTAAACGAAAAAAATCAAAACTAGTACCCTCTCAAGAGATAATATTCCTGGGTGCAAGCTTAAATACAACTGCCCAGATGGCTTATCTCACACCAGACAAACCAAGGCAACTGACTTCTTACTTCGAAGGCATGGCAACAAAGACCCAGTTATCTGCAAGAAAAATTCTGCAGGCTCTGGGCTACATGGCCTCCTGCATTCTGCTAATTCCATATGCAAGACTGCATATGAGGAAACTACAGTGGTACCTAAAAAGTGTTTGGACTCAACATTGCCACAGCCTGGATTCATTAATTTCACTCATTCCCTGCCTGCAACAGGAGTTTCGATGGTGGGCACAGGCCTGTCACCACAACAAGGGACATCCATTCACTTTACCCACAGCCAGGCAAACACTAACAACAGATGCATCAGATTATGCCTGGGGGGCCCACATGGCAGGAAAATGTATTCAGGCACATGGCCCCCAAGCCAAAGGAACTACACATCAAGCAAAAAGAGATGCTTGCTGTACAAAATGCCCTGACAGCCTTCAAGGACCTACTTCATCCAGGACATCTGCTGATAAAGATGGACAACACCACAGTCATGTGATACATAAACAAGCAGGGGGGCACACATTCCTACCCCCTCTGCAGACAAGCCATGATTTTGTGGAACACAGCATTGACTTACCAAGTACACCTGCAAGCACAATTCCTGCCAGGAAAAACAAATGCTCTGGCAGACGAACTAAGCAGAAACCTCATGGACCCTCACGAGTGGAAACTAGATCCACAAATCTTCAGCATGATAACAAGGAAATGGGGACGCCCAGGCATAGATCTTTTTGCCTCCCCTCACAACTGCCAACGTCAGAGATTCTGCACAAGGACTTGTCACAAACAAGCATGGAAAGTGGATGCTCTGTCATTCAGCTGGAACAACCTTACAGTATATGCCTTTCCTCCACTGCCTCTCCTCCCCAAGGTACTCCTAAAGGTCAGACAAGAGAAGCCACAAATGATACTGATTGCGCTGGATTGGCCATGCCAACACTGGTACCCAATCCTAAGGAGCTTGTCCCAAGGCCCAGCCTGGACATTGCCCCAAATTCCTCATTTACTGACCCAACAAAACAATCAGGTCCTGCACAGCCAACTCAGAACTCTAAATCTAGCTGCTTAGCGGATACTGCAACCATTCAGAATACACCTCTCTCTAAAGCAGTTATGGATATTATTTTGGAGGCCAGGAGGCCCAGCACCAGAAAATCTTATGCAGAAAAATGGAAGAGATTGTGTGCTTGGAACCAGCACAAGGAATTGACATGCTTGTTCCAAATATTCCTCAGATTTTAAAATATCTAACTGAGATGCTGGACAAAGGCCTATCCTTGTCATCAATTAAGATCCATGCCTCTGCCATTTCAGCTCATTACAATACAGACCCACCCTTTTTTTTTCATATCCATTGCTTAGGCAGTTCCTCATGGGGGCCAAAAACATAAGACCTCCAAGGAGAGCACCAATACCTGCATGGCATCTCAATTTTGTCTTGGAAAAACTCACACTGCCTACTTTTGAGCCAGCCAATATAGCCGAGATAAGATTCTTATCATGGAAAACAGCTCTGATCCTAGCAATAACTTCAGCAAGAAGAGTCTCAGAGTTACAGGCATTAATGGCTGTGGAACCTTTTATTATCTTCCATCCGGACAGGGTTTCTCTAAGGACAAATCCAACATTTATGCCTAAGGTAGTGTCCAGTGTGGCTCTTAACCAAACCATTCATTTGCCTACTTTTTACCCAAACCCGCAGAATAAAGGGGAGAGACTTCTGCATTCTTTGGACAGACACAGACAGTTACGCTTCTACTTGGACAAAACTAAAGCTTTCAGAAAGACTGAGCAACTTTTAGTGGCATATGCTGCAGGATCACAAGGAAAGGTTATCTCAAAGCAGACTATTTCAAAATGGATAGGACACTGCATTCGTTTCTGCTATTCACAACATGGCAAATCAGTGCCTAAGGGCATTAGACTACATTCTACCAGGACAGCAGCCTTCCACAGAGGAGTACCAACCAAGGATATTTTGGAGGCTTCAACTTGGACTTCAGTGCACACATTTACTAAGCACTACCACTTGCCTCTTTACTCTAAATCCAGAGCAGGCTTTGCCACTGCAGTCTTGCAGGGCCTTATAGCCACTCCTAATTCTATTTAGACCCAGCCGCCCAACCTCAGCTTTGGGATTCAACCCAAGTGTAATGATTGCAACAGTGAAACACGATGAACATAGTACAGTTGTGTACCTACCATAAATGTAGATGTTCGAGTGTATTCACTGTTGCAGTCCAGGTTACCCACCCACCATCCCCCTTTCTTTGCTGGGACTTATCTGTACTTCTCTATCCTATACAACCTATGTGGTGTATTTGCTTGTAGATGAAGGTATTGTTTATTTTAGTGCATGCTTTTATAAGCAATGTTTTTTAGCCTACCCTTTTGAGGGCACCTGACATCTGGGGCAAGAAAAACTGAAGAAAATGGCGTCGGCTGCATCTTTTATACCCCTGGCACACTGACGTCAGGGAAGAGGCAACAGCAACTGACGCCGGACCAAGACTTTGGAATTCAGGCTGACTGCGGGCAGCCTGCCAGCAGGATAACCCAAGTGTAATGACTGCAACAGTGAATACAATCGAACATCTACATTTATGGTAGGTACACAACTGTACTTCCCCTGCACTGCCCTTTGGCTTATCTACTGTGCCCAGGGTCTTTACAAAGTGCCTGGCTCCAGAAATTGCATTTTGCAGGCAAATAAATATTCAAATATATCCATACCTGGACGATTGTCTAATTCAGGAAGAAAACAAGGACACTCTTCTAAACCATCTGGCATTTGTAAAAAGGGTTGTAACTTGTCTAGGGTACAGTATAAACGAAAAGAAATCACAACTGGTACCCTCTCAAAAAATTACATTCCTGGGTGAAAGCTTGAATACAGCTGCCCAGATGGCTTTCCTTATGCCAGAGAAGCAAATTCATTTGGTGACTTACTTCAAACAGATGGCCACAAAAACCCTGCTTTCTGCAAGGCAAATACTGCAAGCCTTGGGGTTCATGGCCTCCTGAATTATTCTAATTCCATATGCAAGACTGCATATGAAGTCTATGGAGTCAGCATAGTCGCAGCCTGGAAACAATGATTCCTATCATACCTTGCCTGCAACTAGAGTTCCTATGGTGGGCAGAGGCCTGTCACCAAAACAAGGGACTGCCATTCACACCACCCTCTGCTGCCCAAACCCGAACTACAGGCTCATTAGACTATGCTTGGGGGGCACATCTGGCAGGGAAGTGCATTCAGGGCAAATGGAGCCCAAATCAAATGCACCTTCATATCAATCAAAAAGAAATGCTAACTGTATAGAATGCACTGATAGCCTTCAAGGACTACCTTCATCCAGGACAGCTAATGATAAAGACAGACAACACCACGGTTATGAGGTACATAAACAAGCAGGGGGTTACACACTCCTACCCCCTTTGCAGACTAGCCATGGCATTGTGGAACACGGTCTTGACCTATCAAGTACAACTACAAGCTCAATTCCTGCCAGGAAAGCTGAATATACTCTGGCAGACGAACTAAGCAGAAATCTCATGGACCCACACGAATGGAAACTGGAACCACGGACTTTCAACATGTTGACACACAAATGGGGGAGCCCAGACATAGATCTTTTTGCCTCACCCCAGAACTATCAGTTGGACAAATTTTGCACAAGAACTCATTACAAAAAAGCCTGGAAAGTGGGTGCTCTATCCTTCAGCTGGAAAAACCTATCAGTCTATGCTTTTTCCCCTCTGCCTCTGTTCTCCAAAGTTCTACTAAAAGTCAAACAGGACAAACCAAAAATGATTTTGATTGCTCCAGACTGGCCTCGCCAACACTGGTACCCACTCCTGCGCAATGTGTCACTCCTTCCACTGTGGCAAATGCCTCAGACACCTTACTTACTGTCTCAGCAGAACAACCAAATTCTGCACACTCGGCTCCAAACTTTGAATCTCGCAACTTGGCTAATCACCTAAATTTACCCTTAGCATCCCTCAGCAAACCTGGTGATGGATGTCATTTTGGAGGCGAGAAGGCCTAGTACTAGAAAATGTTATGCTGACAAATGGAAAAGATTATGTGCCTGGAATCAGTCTCAAGGGATAAACACAGTAGTGCCCAACATTCCTCAGATTTTACAATACTTAACTGAGATGCTTCACAAGGGTCTGTCCTTTTCTTCCATAAAAATCCATGCCTCAGCCATTTCAGCTCATTACAACACAGAACCTCCCCTCTTCTCTCATCCTCTGCTAAAGCAGTAGCTCAGAGGGGCCAAAAACTTAGGACCACCCAGGAGAGTTCCAACCCCTGACTGGGATCTCAATTTTGTATTGGAAAAGCTCACTCTCCCTCCTATCGAGCCAGCTGCTACTGCAGACTTAAAATTTCTCTCCTGGAAAACAGCTTTCCTTTTAGCAGTCACTTCAGCTAGAAGGATTTCTGAATTACAGGCTCTTATGGCAGTGGAGCCTTTCATCATTTTTCATGTGGACAGGGTATCTCTCATGACCAGTCCATCCTTCATGCCTAAGGTGATATCCACTGTGGCTCTTAATCAGACCATTCATTTGCCAACTTTCTTTCCCAATCCACAGAACAAGGGGGAGCAGATTCTGCATTCATTGGATGTACACAGACAACTTAGATTTTACTTAAACAGGACAAAATCTCAAAGAAAATCTGAACAACTGCTGGTGGCATTTGCTGCAGGGGCAGAGGGAAAGGCTATTTCAAAGCAAACCATTTCCAAATGGATAAGCCATTGTATTAGTTTCTGCTATATGCACCATGGAAAACTATCCCCCAGGGGATCAGATCCCATTCCACCAGGACTGCATCTACTTCTACAGCCTTTCTCAGAGGTGTTCCTACCAGGGACATTCTAGAAGCTGCTACCTGGAGCTCAGTTCATACAGTCACCAAACATTACCATTTACCTCTTTTCTCTAAATCCAGAGTGGCTTGTCCTGCAGGGCCTTATAGCTGGTCCTAATGCTGTATAATTCCCTCCACCCAACCATAGCTTTGGGAATCTACCCAAATGTAATGACTGCAACAGTGAAACACGAAGAATATAGTACAGTTGTGTACACTTAGCATAAATGTAGATATTCGAGTGTATTCACTGTTGCAGTCATGGTTACCCTCCCTCCAACCCCCTATTCTTCTCTGCCTATATCTCTACTTTCTTCCACTATGCTTAATAGCCCTTTTGGTGTATTTGCTTTTGGGATTGGAGGTATATTTTTTGTATTTTTCATTTTATTTGCTCCCCATTTAGGGGCACCTGACATCTGGGGCAAGAAAAACTGATGTAATGGCGTCGGCTGCATGTTTTATACCCCTGACGACTTGACGTCATGGAAGAAGGGACAGCAACCGATGCAGGACCCAAGACTTTGTTAATCAGGCCGACTGAGGGCAACCTGCCAGCAGAGTACCCAAATGTAATGACTGCAACAGTGAATACACTCGAACATCTACATTTATGGTAAGTGTACACAACTGTACTTTACTTTGCCCTCATCTCTCCACAGGGACAGTTACTGAGATATGCTGTAGTCCACACCTGGCCCCTGGGCCTTCTCTGTGCATTCCCACCAATACCTCTCTTGAAAAAATTCGTACTGAATGCTACAAGGTGCAAGACCAAGACCATCCTCATTGCCCTGTTCTATCCCTGGCAGGTTTGGTTCCACTTCCTTTGCCTTTATGCCTGCCATGGATGTTGAATCCCATTCCAGGTCTTCTGAGTCACACCTCCAGGATACATCTACTGGATCTACAAACACTAAAATTAACCACATGGTTTCTCCAGTTTTAATGATAGACAGAGATGCCAGGCTGTCTTCTCCATAGTTCAAATAATTTCGTCTTCTCAAAAGCAATCAAACAAGAAGACTTGTAAAAGTAAATGGAGAAGATTTTCTATTTGAGCATTATCAAAAAAAGAGTGGTCCCTTTTTCTGAGCCCCTCCCATCAATATTGCACTTTCTTTCAGAACTTTTTTACCAAGTTTCTAGTGTTTCTGCCATAAAATTTCAAATGGTTGCCATTTCTATTTTTCACATAGGGCCATGATAACTCTTACATTGCACTTCTTAGAATATCTAAAGCTTTCTTTAAAGTAACTTTTTGTATTGAGGCCTCCAATTTGGGATGAAGTTGCTCTGTGGGATATTACAGTTTTACTTTGGTCATTGACTAGGAAACCTTTTGAACCAGAAACATTGGCTGACCTCAGGTAGCTTTCTTGGAAAACTGTTTTCCTGATTACCATTATATTCACTAAATGAATTTCCGAATTACAAGCTCATAGGTTCATAGATTAGTACTAAGCTAACTGCTCTTGCGAGCCATTTTAAGCCTAGCCAATTATCCCCTTGTGTGACTCAAACCCAGCACTTTGTGTTTGTAAGGCAAACACCTTAACCATTAGGCCACCCTCCCAACCCCACCTCTCTCATGCAAGTCACCTTTTCTCATTTTCAACAAAAAGTATGTTGAGAACAAATCCTACTTTTCTCCCAGAAGTCTCATCCAAAGCAAATTTGAATCAGTCTGTTGACTTGCCAGTCCTTTTTCCCAATTACTCTAACATAGGAGAACACATACTTCATACATTAGATGTTCACAGACACCTCAGATTCTACTTGCACTGTACCAAATCAGGTCAACTGTTTGAATCCTTCTCCAAAGCAAAGTTGGGAAATGATGTGTAAAGGGTCACACTTTAGTGGCTATCAGACTGCAAAAAACACATCAGTAATGACAAAAAAACATTTCTGCTATAACCCTCCTAATACACAAAGATCAAATCCCCCAAAATTTTGGAACTCAATTAATCAAATATTCCATCCTGGTAACCTTTCTTCTCCTAACACATGCCCAACTAATACACCACAAGAAACTGCTGCCATCTTCAATTCCTGTTTCATTGACTCCATTTCAAAGATGATAAACTCTGAGTCCTCTACTACTAACACAATAAATTTACCTGAACCACCTTCTACTATAAACTCTACTAACACTTTTTCCCTCAAATCTGTACCTACTAGCTACAATAAATCTCTACTTTGCAAACTAAAACTTTGCTCTACATCTGCAGACAATATACCTCCCTACTTCTTTCAGGTAGCAGCTGAATCTGTAGCTATCCCTGCATCTATTTTGATAAACCATTCCATCTCTGAATCAAAAGTCCCCTCTATTTGGAAAGAATTCTGTACTCTGCCTATACATAAAGGAGGTAACTCCACTGAAATTGACGATTTCAGACTTACTGCTATCCTTTCACCTTTCTCAAAAATATTGGAAAAATGCATATACAGACAAGTCATGCAACACTTACTGCAGGAAAATCTGCTCACACCCACACAACACAGCTTTCGCCCAAAACCCAGCACTCCTACTGCCCACTTATCCTTCATTAACACTATTTCTCTGGCCAAAGACAATAAACTTGTCTGTTGTTTATTCCTTGACCTTTCTAAAGCTTTTGATACTGTCTCCCACTCTCTTCTTCTGAACAAACTGACTAACCTTAACGTTTGTACCACTATTGTTGCCTGGTTTTCTAGCTATCTCACTGACTGACTACAGTCAGTGAAATGGCTCTCTGCTCTCTCTCCTCCTCTCCCGGGTTAAAATGGGTGTTACCCAAGGATCCGTTCTTGGCCCATTATTTTTCAATATCTTTACTAATCTACTCTGTACTTCCTGCACTCAGTCATCCCTTGTACAATAATCAGATGGCTCTACAGTTATCACCATTGCTGACACTCTCTCTGATCTTATCTCAGTTACTCAGACATCCTTTAACTTAGTTGAAACTTATACTGAACCCTAAAAAATCAAACTCTTACTTTTTCTTCCCATAAACTTAAACCACCTTAAATCCACTTTCTCTGTACATTCCCTCAATAACACTCCTGTAGTTGTGGAACCTAACACAAAACTTCTAGGTGTCATTATAGATGACTGACTTAAGTTTGACTTGCATGTAAGTAATTGCATTAAAAAGACTCAATAAAAACTTGGCCTTTTATACAGAAATAAAAAGTTCATTACTAACAAAGCAAAAGTAACCCTTTCTCATGCTTATCTGCTACCTAGCCTATTGTACAGCTCTGAAATCCTCACAAATCTGAAATCGTCATTCCCAATTAAGTTAGAATCTACCTACAACAAGGTGGCCAGATTTGCAGCAAACCAGAATTGTAAATCTCATCATTGTCTCTCTCTAAAAAACTTAAACTGGCTAGAATTACCCCACCAGCTTCCCCTCTCTCAGCATCATATTATTCACTCTCTATTGTACCAGCCTTCATACTGTCCCTTATCTCCTCTAATCTCTTTTTACTCTTCCTCTAGGACTCTGTAGCTCAGACCAAGACATATTACAAATCTATAAACTCAAAATCAAAATTGGATCCAACCTCTTCAGCTACTATCTAGGCATATCTTGGGACAAACTGCCATTAGAAATTAGGTCACTCAAACAACTCAATCAATTCAAATCAGTCATCAAAGAATACCTGAAAAGTCACTGGTCCTGCCACTGTATTCACCCTCCATAATCTTTCTTTCAATTCCTAGGACAGTCTACTGCCTGTCCCTTTTTGGTTTTTACTTCTGTTTATCTGTTAGTTTTCTTTAGCCTCCTTAACTAAGTTATTACTTGTCACTCCATCTAAAATATAGATTAATTTTTATTAACTATAACTTCCTTAGCTAGCTACTCAATTTGTGTATGTCACTTCTTTCCTCAAACAAAACTTATGTTAATAACAACTGAAACCCTGTAATTTTTTTGCTTTTGTCAAAATTGTATTGTTATTCTTATTTATTGTTTATTGCTTCTATTTTCTTTTATTTGTAAACTTGCAGAGCTTTTCTCCCCGGGCCTCTGCTGAAAAAGGACCATCAGCTCAGTCGGACAAACCTGGTCAACAAATGTAAAATAAAATAAATAATAAAATTTATTTTGTATATAAAACTCAGTTTGTCTCTACATCAAAAATGAAAAGCTCATTCCAGGAGAACAGGTGCTTACCTGTACAGCATTTATGAAAAGAATACCTATTGATGATTTCTATGCAGCAGCAACTTGGTCAGTGAGTCATACATTTATATCTTATTACAAATTGGATGTGCAGTCTAGAACTCACGCATCCTTTGACTCTATCATTCTCAGGAATGTCCTTCCGTGATACCACCCAGGTCGCTATAGATAGCTTGGGAATCTGTCCCAAATGTTGAATCGAACAGAAATAGAAAACATCAGATAGAAAAGTTATTACCAAGCTGATCGACCTGTGTTATCTGATTTTCACCCTGTTCAACATCCAGTCCTCCTTCTCCCTTCCAAATTGCCATCTGTAGACTTCTGGTGCTTGGACAGACCTCGACCAAGACTCTGTCTGTTTTAGATCATATTACCAAGATTGGCATATTTTAATAAGCTAATCTGATGTTGTCAGTTTTCATACATTCCACAAATCTTGAGTTTGGATTTGATCCTCGGATCCAACTTGGCTGCTTCTACTAGCTCTTGGATCACTGAAAGCTCTTGAGCTCCTCCCTTTCCCATAATGCCATAGTCCCTAACATACCTCAAATCTCATTTGCTGTCTTAGAATACAGACATGGTTTCAGCTTTCTAGTCCGTATATTTTTTTGGGGGGGGACTAAAGTGAGTTTAAATAATGTTTCTTATACATCTTATACTTTATATCTTATATTCTTATCTATATTTTATATATATATTTTAATTTGTTCTAATTTTCTAGCATTTCCCAACTTCTCCCATTGAAGTACTTGTGTACTCCTATTTAATTTACCACTGTTGGTAGTTTTTTCTGCATCTTTGGGTAATTCTATCTTTACTACAGTTAGCATATTTATGTATTTATAATTATTTAGATTAAAAAAAATCTTTATCTTTATCCTTTTTGGCCTCTTGGCTATTGATCTGCTGTAGTTTCTGTATCTTTTTCACTTGAAATAAAATGTTAGAGAAGCCCTTGGATTTAAAAAAATGGTTGGTCTGTGGCCACAAAATTCCACTGTCAGATGAGCATTCTGAATGCATCTGTTGCCTAGGTCCGTCACACCTCGATGCAAACTATGACATTTGTAAGGGTTTTAACCCTAGGGCCATCATAGACCACAAGAATAAGCTCATTCTCAGAGGCTTGCCGCCCTCTAAATCTTCTGCTTCACCAGCATCTTCTGAGGCTCATCCCCCTAAGAAGTCTGAAAAAACAGACTCTAGAAAACACTCTCTGGAGCTTATGTCTCATTGGCTCTGAGTTTGGAACCTCCAGTAAAAATGTCTAAATCTTTGGAACCGAAGATTCAGAAAGACAAGTCACCTTGGATAGCCACATCCCTTCTTGGAACGGTTTCTGAGACACCACCATTTAAGGTTGTCCTCCACAGCATCCTCAACTTGCTCTTCAAAAAGTTCGACTGAAGCCGACATGGATAGAATGACGAGGAAGTTCATTTTGATGCAAATACAAATGGTTTACATTAATTTTGCAGAATTGCAGTACATCGGATTTTATTTGACCAAATGCAGTTACTAGACTGATTGAAATGTTGTACCGTGTATTGTTGAATTAATGTGAACAAACGGAACCTGCCATTCATGCGTGTGAAGTCAACATTATGAAGTCTGCTGCTGAAGCTTTTGAATGGTGATTGCGGTACAGTTAGGATTGGGAAATTTACCCATGTTATGTTGTCCTGTCTCGCCTTCATTCTTACTGGTTGGGTTCGAAGCCGATCCTTGGCTCCAACTCGGCCGAATACACTAGCTCAAAGTCATTCACTTGGCTTGTGGCTGAATACCTATCCCATCATGCAGTGGTGTAATTCCCCAGATCTCATTTGCTGCTTTACAAGTTTGGATGCTCTCTCCTTGGCTGTAGCTAAGTTTTTTGAAAATGTATTTTCTTGTCTTTTGCTAATAATTATAAGTCTAGGAATAGTAATATAGGTAGTTTTCTTTCTGCTGTAGTGCTGTGTGTGCAATTTAATCTTGCTATGTTTGTTGCTTTGTTAGCCATCATTTAGTTGCAAGGCTGTTTCTCTTCTATCCTGTCAAACTTTCTGTAGAATAGTTGTTTAGTGTGTGTATTACCTTTTTCAGTATTGGTAGTTGTGTTTCCTTCTCATGATGTCTAAGGAAAGCAGAGAGAAGGAACCTAAACCATCAGGCTGTAAAAAGTATTAGAAATGTTCACAAAAAATGTCAACTATTGATGGACGTAGTATTTGTGTTTATTGTTTGGGGGCCATTCACCTCCAAGAGACATGTACTTTCTGTCACTCTTTCACCTCCCATGTTTTGCAGGAAAGGAAGAAGAAGTTAATTCTCAGAGGACTCCTGAAAACACCTTTTGATGAAAATTTACAGAGTACCTCCTCTAAAAACTAGTCCCCTTCCTCTAAAGGGGACAAGTCTACAAAAAGATCATCTGCCACTTCATCTTCATCAACTCATTCGGAGCCACCTAAAAAACTAGCCAAAACTTTAGAAAAAGTCAATCTCTTCGGTTCCACAGCCCTCAGAACCAAGAGAGATCACTGAATTGGAAAAATCCAGTCCTTTGTCTCCACAGCCTTCTGAGCCAAAAGAGACTAGCTTTCGGAGCTGGTCCACTGAGCTAGTACTGGTCTCCTCTACCTTGAGATCTCCCATATAGCAGAGATCTCTCTCTCACCAACCCTCTCCTCTAGGTCCTCTAGAAGCTTGTCAGACACTGACGTGGACAGGGTGGTGTGCAGACTTTTGAAGTCGCCGGCACTGGCTAAATTGTTTGTCTCTGACCCAACCGGTTTCATAGCCATCCAAGACTATTACATCCACGACTATTCCTCCTCTAAGCCAAACTGGATCTTCAGAGCCGGAATGCCAGTTACCACTTGCTGTAGACTCTTCAGTTCTGAGACCCCTCCAGGAGATTTTGGAACTGTTCCCTGCTTCGACACTCTTGGTGCTGTCTGGGGTGTCTAGGTGCTGATATTCTCCGGTCGGCTCTGGGGGGGGGTACACTTGGACCCGAGTTTCTTCAGTTCCGAGTTTACTTCTTGGGGCTTCGGCATGGCTGAGCTCGGCTCCTACATCAGCCTCGGAGCCGGTCTCCTTGGTGCCAGGGATTCCCCTCTGTTTCCTCAGAACCGAAGGTGTCCTTGGAGCCAGGGGGATCTGCTTTCGAGCTGATGAGGAGTGTGCTGTCCCCACCTACAACTCTACACAAGGATACTGGTGTTATTCCCCCCCAAGGCACCGGCTTCTGTCTCGGCACCACCTCATCCACAGGACAGCACAGATTAAGAGCCGCAGGGAGCCCCATTGGGCGAACCCCTCTCTTCCAAGACTTCCCCAGAATGCCCTTCTGAGGATGCTCCTCGAAAGAGAACATGCAAGAGGAAGCATATAGACTCCCCAGATGAGTCCATCAACTCTGACATTGACCTCAAGAAATCGGAGGGGTCCCCACAGTTGTCCTCTGAAGATATCTCCTTCGCAGATATCTTAGAAATCCCGAAACAGAGAGGTGGCTGGAAGCCCATCAACCCTTCTGATGAGGAGTCGGTGTACCTGAAGGCTTTTGGATCTCAACCTTCAGCCTCCTGGGTGTCTCCGCTTTTTGACGAGCTAATGGAGTTGGTTAGTCGAAAGGCATGGGAGTCACCAGACACTATGGAACCAGTCCCCCAGAGGCCAAATAAGTTCTTATCAGCTCCATCTGAAAAAGCTTTTCTCATGAAAGGCATCCCTAGATGCTATGATGGTGGCAGCAACCACCAAGAAGGAACTTTCTGAAACGTCTTCATCTGTCTATCCACTGAACAAGGACTCTCAAACAATGGACAGATACAGGAAGTGTATTTTTTTGTCAGGAACTTTTACCCTTAGATCGCTGAACTACCTTACACACTTTACGAGACTACAAAGAGATCTCCTAGAAGAGTTAGGAGATAGTTTCAAAGGTTCGTTAGCTGTGGGGGTCTCAGACAAGGTGACCTCTCAGCTATCTGCCTTAAATTCCATAGTTAACTCCTCCATGAGACTGATATCCTATGCAGCGGATGGAGCAAGCAGGGCAGCTGGTTCAGGAGTTTCCCTGAGGAGACAATCCTGGATGCGCTTGTGTAACTTTGTGGAACCTTTCAAATCTACCTTTGTCAACGCCCCTTTTGATGGTTCCTCACTCTTTGGACCCAAAGTCAAGAACACACTCACCAGATGCAAGCAGAAAGGAAAAACTATCTCTGCCGTTGGGAGTATGTTTTTCCATATCTTCAAGACCTTGTCCTAAAGGTCAGAAGAGTAGAAGAATGTGGTTCAAAAGATCCTAGGGAGTTTTTCAGGATGCATGAGTTGAACCCTTTCCCAGGGGCAGAGGGGGAGGCAATAATGGTAGACGTCGTCCACGAGGCAGAAGGGATCCGCAAAACCAGGGTGACCATGATTCCTTTCACGGCCGACCCTATGTGCACTCCTGAAAGGAGGCCCGTCTGCTCTACTCTGGAGGCAGCCGGGGAGTGGTTAACTTTGTACCCAGAAGCCTGGCGAGATATCACAAAAAACAAGTAGGTACAAAGTATAATATCCAGAGATTATTCCATTCCCTTTTGCCATCCTGCCCCACAGATCAGAACAATCTCAGATGTTCCACCCAGTCAAAGGGAAAAAGCAACTATAGAAATTCAAAATTTGCTAGACAAAAGAGTCATCCAAAAAGTCCCCGCAGACCAAATAGGATTCGGAACTTACTCAAGATTCTTTTAGTGCCAAAAATAACAGGGAATTGAAGACCCATATTGGATCTCAGCAAACTAAACGAATCTGTGAAGAAGTCCAAGTTCCAAATGGTGACACTGCGTCAATTCTTCCCTTTTTAGGGAAAGACGATTAGATGTTCTCAATAGACCTCCAAGATGCATACTACCACATAAAAATGGATAGAGCATCAAGGAGTCAATTACGCTTCTGGCTGGGAGCCAGTCATTATCAGTTTCGAGCTCTGCCCTTTGGTCTCACTACAGCCTCCTGTGTGTATTCATCAAATGGATGGCAGTAGTCATGGCTCACTTGAGACGTCTAGGATTCCAAGTGTTTTCATGTCTAGATGACTGGCTCCTAACTGCCACCACCAAGCATCTACTTCAACAGGCGAGAGACACCACACTACAAACCTGCTCTCAGGTATAACAGTGAATTTAGAAAAATCTGCCTTGTTGCCCTGTCAGCATATTACATTCATAGGTGCAGATCTGACATTGTTTCCATGATGGCACATATGCCGCCCAACAGAGTTTCTTTTCTCAGACAGCAAATAGCCAACCTTCCACCCAGAAACAAGGTGAAAGCAAAAACAATTATGAAAGTCCTAGGAACTATGGCATCAAATATCACCCTAGTTCCTCTAGCCAGGAGCATGTGAGAATTATTCAGTGGCTCCTTTTTGCTCAGTGGTCATTACAAGAACTTCCCATGTCTCATCAGATCAGAATTAGAGTCATGCAAGAGATATCTACTATGGTGGCTTTGGTCCAGCCACGTGACCATCAGACGACCTTTTGTGCCACAGCAACCCATAGCTACATTGACCATGGACGCCTCCCAGATAGGTGGGGGAGCATTATCTGGGAAGAACAGTCCAAGGCACATGGCAAGAACACTAGGCCCATTTGCACATCAGTGTTCTAGAGATGAGAGCAGTGCTTTTGGCGTTGCAAGCACTACAGGACTCACTTCCACTAGGAATGATTGCAATCCAGTCAGACAAAATGTCTGTAGTCTGGTATATAAACAAACATGGAGGAACCAGATCATGCCCCCTTTGTCGAGAAGCGCTGAGAGTATGGCAGTGGGCAATCTCTTCCCAACATTTTGTGGTAGCAATGCATATCCCGGGGAAATCCATATTGATAGCGGACAAACTCAGCAGGGCTATATTAATGCCCCACGAGTGTTCTCTAAACCAAAACATAGCGCAGAAGATTTTCCGAAAATGGGGCCAGCCTTGCTGCAACCTATTTGCCACCCCCACGAATACCAAATGCAGCAGCTACTTTGCCCTAACCCCCCTCCCCCCATGGGGGAGACACCGAGAGACGCATTTGTTCACGATTGGCCCTCGGGACTACTGTATGCCTTTCCCCCTTTTCCCCTGATACCCAAAGTCATTCAGAAAGCAAAATCCTTAGGAAGCAGGCTAATTCTCATTGTTCCATATTGGCCTCATCAGATTTGGTTCCCCTTTCTCTGGCCTCATCTACAGGAGAAACCGTGGGTTCTGGACCCAGTTCCAGACCTTCTGACCCATATGTCAGGAGCACTTTATCCTTCTCTCCAAATCCTCAATTTGACAGCATGGCTGCTCCACTTCCAAACTTAGTCAGGCTTCAAGACTTCACACCAGCAGTCAAACACATTTTGGTATCTTCTCACAAGGCTTCTACCAGGAAGTTATATTCCAGCAAATGGAAGAGGTTCTCCTACTGGGCAAAAGCAAAAAGTATTGATCCTTTTTCTGCCCCAATTACTTCAGTTTTAGAATTTCTCGCAGAACTTTTCCAGCAAGGTTCCGCTGCAGCTACAGTTAGAGTTCAATTAGCTGCAATTTCTAATTTTCACATAGGTGAGAATACACTCTTAACCTGATGTCACGCAAATTGTATAAAGCATTTTTAAAAGGCACTTGCTTATTGAGACCTCCCATAAAAGGACCTCTCTCACCATGGGATCTGAATTTTGTTCTGGCTTACCTAACCTTACCTCCCTTTAAACCTTCATGATAATGTGATCTCAAATTTCTCTCTTGGAAAACTATTTTGTTAGTAGCCATTACATCTACAAGAAGAGTCCTGGAATTGCAAGCACTATCAATCAAGCCACCATACTTGATTTTCCATAAGGATAGAGTATCTCTGTGAACTAATCCTTCCCCTGTGCCAAAAGTCTGTTCTCAAACCAATATGAATCAATCAGTTGAGCTCCCAGTGTTTTTACCTAATCAGTAGCGACAAGGCAGAATACAAACTCCACCAATTGGATGTGCGTAGGCAACTAGGTTTTATCTGCATAGAACTAAAGATTTTAAGAAAACAGACCCATTGTTCATGTCCTTTTCAGAGGCTAAAAAGGGCATGCCAGTTTCAAAAGTTACACTTTCAAATTGGCTCTCAAATTGCATTATCTTTATATACACCTCAAATAACAGAAAATTACCATTCAAAGTCAGAGGCCACTCGACTAGAGCTTTAGCAACATCCTCTGCTTACCTAGCCAGATTATCAATAGACAGTATTTGTGCCGCTGCTACGTGGGCAAGGTTCCATACTTTTATTACTCATTACAAAGTTGATTTGGCCTCCAGGGACAGGGCTTCCTTTTGTTCCACTGTGTTCAAAGGTATACTCCTGTGAGCCACCTAGGAAAATGGTGCTAGAGACACTGTCCCAACCAGTAAAAATGAAGGCAATATAGGACAACAGCATAAAGAAGTTATGTACTCACCATAACGTTCCATGTTTTTTGTCCATCTCGTTCTTCGTTCTTACGACCCCCCACCACCTTCTCCCAGCCCAGGGCTCCTAGAGGACTTAGATGAGAGATTTTTCTTCCTTAGCAAAGGAGCTCCTCTGAATTTCCTTGTTACTTCTGTACCTGATGTTGCATAACAAATGTAGACACATTGCTGTGGTTAGCAGCAAACAAGATCTGGGGAATTGCATCACTGCATGATGGGATATGCTACGAACCAAGTGAAAGACTTCGAGCTAGTGTATTTGGCCGAGTCGGAGCCAAGGATCGGCTCCGAACCCAACCAGTAAGAATGAAGGGCGAGTTGGACAACAAACATGGAACATTATGGTGAGTACATAACTTCTTTTTTTCTTCACTGTAGTGTAATCTTGGAGTTGGTATATATAGTTTGCAGGGGGTGTGGGGGGAGCAGGTGGGCTTGCCCCCTGCAAAAATGTACAAACAGGTAGATGGTTGTGTTTGTTTAGACCCTTCCACTCTTGGTGGTTTTGGGCTGTGTACGAATGTTACAGTAAAAAAAAAAAAAAAAAAAAAGGAAAAGAAAAAATGTGAATGTCTACCTGATTCCTTTAATTCGACATCTCTGTCACTTGGCTGTCTGTAGTTTGACTATTAGCAGTAATGTTTTTCTGCAAAACTATTCTGTGATTCAGTTAAATGAATGTAAACAATATAAATGTGGGTTCTTCTGGCTCCAACTCCATAGTGTCTGGAGACTTTAGTTAGTACAACTCCCACTTGGTTGTTCCTTCTCTGATTGGACCTCTGCTATCAGATTCATCCAAAGATACTGGTGTCTTTGACTCTAGTGGCATCTCTGAGTTGACTCTTGGAGCTGTAGCATTAGTGCCAGATCCGAGGTCTTACAGTCGACTCTGAAGCTGTCGTAGCCATCTCTTCCCCTCAGAGTCTTTGACCAAGGGCATCATTTTCGATGAGGGAGAAGGATCCCTCCCCCATCTCCACCTGATGATATCTCCTTCTGAGATATCCTAGAGATGCTGAAGTGCAAGGGTGGATGGTCTACCCAACCCCTTCTTCTGGGGAATTGGTATTTCTGGAGGAGTTGGATGGGCCCATCTGCATCCTGGCTGTCTTCACTGGCAGACGAGCTTATTGATCTGGTCTGCTGCCGGGCTTGTAAGGAATCTGTGGAGCCTACCCCTAAAGCGCCAACAAATTCTTGAGCTCCCGTTGGATTGTCGTCATTCGAGTAAAGGTAACCTGGTTGATTCCATCATAGTGTCAGTGGCCACAAAGAAGGAGTTAGCAGAGCTCCTCTCTCCACACCCCAAACAAGGAGTATTGGGCCTTAGACAGACACAGGAAGTGCGTGTACACCTCAGCAACTTTTATGCTGAGAGCACTAAACTATTTGGCATACTTTACGTGTCTTCAAAGAGATTTGGTCAAATAACTCACCAGTTCTCTGTGTGCATGTTGGAGGAAGACTTTAACAAGATCTCTTCCCAGCTGTCAACTCTTACACCTTTGTCTAACTCATCGATGAGGTTGATTTCCAACAGTGTGGAAGGAACTTCTCCAGCAGCCAGATCAAGTATAGCCCTCAGGAGACATACTTGGCTGAGACTTTGCGGGTTTATGGAACCCTTTAAGGCTTCTTTTACTAATGCCCTCTTCATTGGTTCTTCTTTGTTTGGACCATCGGTCAAGGGCACACTTACCTGCAGTGAGCAAAAGGGAAAGACTCGTCTGCTGTAGGGATCAAGTTTTCTTCCCCTCAGAGACCCTTTTCGAAGAACCACCATAGTGGGAAGAAAATGTGGTTCAGAAAGTCTCAGGGTCCTTTCCCAGATTCTCAAGAAAATCCTCATCCAGAGGCAGAGGACAAGGATTTAATGGGAGATGCTGCCCTAGGGGCAGACGGAGTCCAGAAAATCAGGGCTTCAGACAGCCTTTCTCTGACGAGCCTTATCAGCGCTCCTGAAGCACTGCCCAACTGTCCTACTTTGGAGGCAGTCGGGGGCAGACTTTCATTGCACCTAGACGCTTGGGCAAAAATAGCATATAACATCTGGGTGCTAAACATAATTTCCAGAGGTTATTACATTCCCTGTTTCTTTCCTCCCACTCCCCCCAGAAGGAATTTCACTGACATCGTACCCAGTAAGATGGAGTACACCATAAGAGAAGCTCAAAAAAACTTCCAGAGGTAAGAATCATCCAATGAGTTCCAACCGAGCAACAAGGATGCAGAACTTATTCATGCTTCTTTTTGGTGCCAAAAAAGACAGGAGACCTGCAGCCTGTATTGGGCCTGAGCAAACAAAATCTGTCAAGAAGTCAAAGTTTTACATAGTGACAGTTCAGTCCATTCTGCTATTACTATGCAAAGATGATTGGATGTGCTGAGTAGACCTCGAGGATGCATATTGTCACCTAAAGATCAACAGATGCTCAAGGAGACATTGCGCTTCCAGCTGGGAGCCAATCATTACCAATTCAGAGCACTGCTCTTTGGACTCACCACGGCCCCCAGGGTGTTTATCAAATCCATGTCCATAGTGGCAGCTCACCTGAGACTGCAGAGATTCCAGGTGTTTCCATACTTAGAAGATTGGCCCTTAATGGCACTGTTGAGGCATAAACTGGTGTTGGAAATACAATACCTTTTGCACACCTTCAATCAGGTGGGGATCATGAAGTCAAATCTGACTCCTGTGCAAATCATAGAGTTCATAAGAACACAACTGAACACAGTCACACAGGTAGCAAATTACTGTTGCAACGTGTGTCATCCCTGAGACAGCAAGTACAAGTTCTACTGGATACGCTCACACCCCTAGCAAGACTTATCCTAAGAGCTCTGGGTTCCATGTCAGCTGCCTTACTCCTAGTACCATTAGCAAATTTTGTATACTTTTTAGGTACTAGTAGTGTGTGTATTTTGTGTGTATGGAAATGTCTGACAAAAAAGGGACATCTGGGTTTAAACATTGCATCTCTTGCAGTGGTAAACTCCCTAACAGTGACTCGCACAACGACTGTGTGTATTGTCTGGGGGTTTCTCACCTCTCTGTTAAACCTTTTTGCCAGATTTGTCAAAGTTTTAGTCAGCGGACGCTGAATGAAAGGAAAAATAAATTGATTTTGAAAGGCCTTTTAGTTTCTCCTTTCTCAGAGGCCCTTTCTGTGTCGGAGGTCTTAACCATTCCAGTGAAGGACAAGAAATGTCCCCATTCGGATCCCTCTTCACCGGCTGGTGATAAAGGCAAGTCTCACAAACATAAGGGCCACAAATCTTCATCAAAGCATAAGATTGGTTCATCGGCTCCGACTACGACTACTGCTTCCGTTGCGAGCTCTGTTTCAATTGCCACATTGACCGAAGTCATGGACATTACAGGATCTTCGACGTCTGCGCCACTTTTAGCATCAACCTCTGTGGTACCAACCCTGCCTTCCGTATCAGCTACGGCTCCGACCTTACCTTTGACAATAGCTACGACACCGACTTCGCCCTTTACCACACCGAAAGCGGTTTCGACCCACGCAATTCCTTTGGAACCGATAACTTCGACTCCGAATGCCTTCTCGGCACCGAGTCCTTTTTCTACTCCACTGATCCCTTTACTACCTGTCTCCAAATTAGAGACTACAGTGCCACTAGCTCAGACACCACGGACCCGATACACCCCTTCATTGGATCTGTTCCTAGGTCAGATGTACAGCCCCTTTCTGGGCCGACCCGACTCCCCTTCAGGAGTGTCCACGAGGTCCACCAGGAGCCGTTCCGAATTTGATGTCATGCGCCTGTTGGATCAGCTGTTGACAGCCAGAGGGATAACAAATGTTCCTAAGACTCACCCCCCCTTGGGGTTTGGGTCTATCGCTCCCAGGACTCCAACGTATACTCCTCCTTCGGATCCATCAGTTCTGAAACCCATTGCTCCGACGTCCTTTGTGGAAACCCATTCCTCAGCGCAGTTGGCCTGATTATCAAAGTCTTGGGTCCTGCGTCGGTTGCTGTCTCATCTTCCATGACGTCAAGTAGTCAGGGGTATAAAGCATGCAGCCGATGCCATTTTATCAGTCTTTCTTGCCGTGTGGTGCCTGAAGCAGAAGCAGTTCACAAGTGCCGGTCGGCCATCTCCTGAAATTTTCGTTTTCGAGTTTCAGAACTGAAGTCTTCAACTAAAGCTAATTACCCCATTGGGGAAACTTTTTCTTGCTCTAAACTGATGTCAGTAAAAGTTAATACTTGTATTTCTTGTGGAAAGCAAATACCTCACAAAGATTTTTCATTCCTACTGTATTCCTTGCCTAGGCCCTGACCACGACGTACCTCGCTGTCGGTTTTGTGCCTTATTTAAACAAAGAACTATTCGTCGTCGGTATATTTACACTTCTAAATATTTTGGTACTCGGTTCAATTACCCAGATATGCCTTCAGTAAGCCACCCGACTACCGACATTCCGAAAAAATGCAAAGATAAAGACAGAAACAGGCTGCCTAGGTCCAAAGCTGCCGACAACGCTTCTCTTAAGCTAGTCACCAGTTTGCCGGTACTCAGTGAGGCACTTTCACAGTCCCTGATGCCCGCTACTTCATTTTCGCAGGTCTCTACTGAGACCCATTTCGAGTCCGGTATGCTGTGAGATGCTTCAACTGTGGAACCTGTGGATGACTCAACCTTGGATGGCACCGGCAGGCACTGGCTTCTGAGGGTGCATTCAGGCTTACTGACTTGCATATTAAAGCGACGCCATCTTCTTCTTCAAGGCCTAAAACTCGATCCATGCTTAGAAAACCGACGCCCAGACTGCATGGTCAGGCCTCTATGCCTAAAAAACAAATGATAAGAATGGCTGAAGACCTTATTACTTTAATCAGGGGAAGCCAACCTTCCCCCTCTAAGAGACCTAGGACTGATTTTGCTTATGAGTCTTCTGATCAGGATTCTGAAATTTCTGTTTCCTCTGATGACCAGGATTTACCCTTATCTACCTATTAGGATTCTGATGCAGAGGACTCTATTCCCTCTGCTTCTCCCTCTAGAGGATTTCTCTTTTGGTGAAACCTTGCATGCTCTTAGGGAGCATTTCCGCTGGGAAAGCCAGGATTACTCTGATTCTACAAAGAGGCTTAGGGATTTCTTACTCCTGCCCCAACACAGGCCTTTAGCTATCCCCTCTGTACTGGACATTGTTGATGATGCCTTTTCAGAATCTAGCTTGGCCCCTGACTCCGTACCTCCTGCTCCCAGAAAACCAGATAGATATTACAGGGTTCCTGACTCTCACAAGTTCCTTTTTAAAAATCCTACTGCGGATCCTGAGACCATTTCACAAGGACCCAAGAGCATTAAGGCTTCTACTGCCAAAAATCCTACCCCCTGATAGAGATTCTAGGGCGCTGGATAGATGGGGTAAGAAGGTATACACTTCTGCAGCCTTGGCCATTAGGGCCTTAAACTGCCAATTTCATATGTTGATGTATCAGCAGCATATTACTGGATTCCTTAAACAAAAAATGATGTTGATTCCTGACTGTGCTAAAAAGGATTTACAGGATTTAATGCATTCTGCTGAACAAGTTGGAAAACATACTTTGCAATGTGGTTGTGATTCATTAGAGGCATATTGCAGGGCTGCTGTCACTGGGTCTGTACTTAGAAGGCATGCTTGGCTTAAGGAGCAATCTTTGCCAGATCATGTTAAAGCTAAGTTGCTCCCTTAAGCCAAGACCGCCTGTTTGGCAACAAAGCAGAAGTAATATTTAAAAAGATGGAGGAAAAAGCTAAATCTGTGCAAACTGTTAAAGATTTCCTGCAAGTGCAACCTCCCAGATTTAGTATGCACTGGCCATCTAAGAATTGGCCCTTTCCTGCCTCATCCAGACCTTCTCAGTCCAAACCCAGAACCAGCAGAACACCCAGGCTTCAGTCCCAAGGTACTCACAGGCCTAAACAGTGGGGGGCTCCCACTTCCAAAGCAGGAAGTAGTAAGACCCCCCCCCCCATAGTAAACTGTCTCAATGACTTAACTTTAAACCTTCTAGGTCCTGCTCAACTGACTGTTCCTATAGGGGGAAAGATTGCCCTGCATGCAAAAAAAATTGGGAACTCATTACCCAGGACAAATGGGTTTTAAATATAGTTTCCCAAGGATACAGATTCCACTTCCACTCCTTACCAACCCCAAACGGCTGGCCAGACCTACCCCCAAATCAGTGGGCAGTGGCTCAAGAGCAAGTTCTCTCTCTTTTAAGCATCAGAGTTATTCAGCCTGTTCCAGAAGAAGAATGGGGACAAGGTTTCTACTCAAGACTGTTTCTGGTACCCAGAAAAGACAATTCCTGGCATCCTATCCTGGATCATCTATCCCTAACACATTTCTGGTAATTCCAAAATTCAAGATGCTAACTCTTCATCATCTGCTTCCCATACTAGGCAAAGATGCCTGGTTGGCAACACTGGATTTAAAGGAAGCCTACCTGCACATCCCAGTAAGGGAATCTTGCAGAAGATACTTATGCTTCAGAGCAGGCCACATGCACTATCGGTTCTCTGCACTGCCCTTTGGCTTATCTACTGCACCCAGGGTATTCACAAAGTGCCTAACTCCAGTCATTGCATTTGCAGGCAAAGAAATATTCAAATATACCCATACCTGGATGATTGTCTAATTCAGGTAGAAAGCCAGGATATATTATTAAATCATCTGGCATTTGTAAAGAAATTGCTAACTTCTCTGGGGTACACCATAAACGAAAAGAAATCACATCTGGTACCCTGCCAACAAATTGTATTCCTGGGAGCAAGCTTGAATACAACTTCCCATATGGCCTACCTCACGCCAGAGAAAAAAGCTCATTTGACAGCCTACTTCAAACTACTGGCCACAAAGGCCAAGCTATCTGCAAGGAAAATTCTGCAAGCCCTGGGTTTCATGGCCTCCAGCATTCTACTAATTCTATATGCAAGACTGCATATGAGGAAACTACAATGGTATCTAAAAAGCCTATAGTGTCAACATTCTCAGGATCTAGACTCAATGATTCCTATCTTACCTTGTCTACAGATAGAGTTCCTTTGGTGGGCAGAGGCCTGCCACCAGAACAAGGGACTGCCATTCACTCTACCCCCTGCCACCCAAACCCTAACAGCAGACGCATCAGACTATGCATGAGGGGGCTCACTTGGCAGGGTAGTGCATTCAGGGCAAATGGATCCCAAGTCAAATGCACCTGCATATCAATCAAAAAGAAATGTTAGCTGTACAGTATGCTCTGACAGCCTTCAAGGACCACATTCTTCCAGGACAATTATTGGTAAAGATGGACAACACCACTGTTATGTGGTACATAAACAAGCAGGGGGGAACCCACTCATACCCTCTCTGCAGACTAGCTGTGGCTCTGTGGAACACAGCCTCGAGCTACCAAGTGCAACTAAAGGCTCAATTCCTGCCAGGAAAGCTAAACACACTGGCAGACGACCTAAGCAGAAATCTCATGGACCCACACAAGTGGAAACTGGAAACAGAAATATTCAACATGTTGAGAAACAAATGGGGAAGCCTAGAGATAGACCTGTTTGTCTCCCCAAAGAACTACCAATTGGACAAATTCTGCATAAGGACTCCCCACAAACAAGCTTGGAAAGTGGATGCCCTGTCCTTCACCTGGAAAAAACTATCAGTTTATGCCTTTCCCCCTCTGCCTCTCCTCTCCAAGTTACTTCTAAAGATCAAACAGGACAAACCAAGGACAATACTGATTGCACCAGACTGGCCACGCAAACACTGGTACCCCCTCTTGTGCAGTGTGTCACTGCTGGCACCATGGCACATGCCTCAGACCCCCTGCTCTGCTGTCTTAACGGGGGGGGGGGGTCAGATTCTGCACCCACAGCTTCAAACCCTGAACTTGGCAGCCTGGCTAATTACCTGATCTCTCCGTTCCCATTCCTCGGTAAGCAAGTGATGGATGTCATTCTGGAGGCAAGAAGGCCTAGTACTAGAAAATCCTATGCTGAAAAATGGGAAAGATTCTGTTCCTGGAGCCAAACTCATGGGATGAGCACAGCAGTGCCCAATTTACCTCATATTCTTCTATACTTAACTGAGATGCTTCTCAAGGGCCTTTCCTTTTCCTTCATCAAAATTCATGCCTCAGCCATTTCAGCTCATTACAATACAGAACCACCCCTCTTCTCTCATCCGCTGCTGAAGCAATTCCTCAGAGGGACCAAAAACTTAAGACCACCCCGGAGAGCCCCTACTCCAACCTGGGACCTTAACTTTGTATTGGAAAAGCTCACTCTACCTCCCTTCGAGCCAGCTGCAAGTGCAGAGTTGAAATTCCTTTCATGGAAAACAGCCTTCCTTCTAGCCATCACTTCAGCAAGAAGGGTGTCTGAATTACAGGCCCTCGTGGCTGTGGAGCCTTACATCATCTTTCATGCTGACAGGGTGTCCCTCAGGACTAATCCCTCCTTCATGCCCAAGGTGGTATCCAGTGTGGCCCTTAATCAATTCATTTGCTAACCTTCTTTTCTAATCCACAGAACAAAGGGGAACGAATACTGCACTCCTTGGACGTGCACAGACAACTTAGATTTTTACTTGGACAGGACTAAACCCCTCAGGAAATCTGAACAGCTGCTGGTTGCATTTGCTACAGGGGCAGAGGGGAAAGCTATTTCAAAGCAAACCATTTCTAAGTGGATAGGCCATTGCATTCTTTTCTGCTATAAGCACCATGGAAAACCTACCCCACAGGGGATAAGACCTCATTTAACCAGGGCTGCATCTACTTCTACAGCCTTTCTCAGAGGTGTCCCTACCAGGGACATCCTAGAAGCTGCTACCTGGAGTTCTGTATATACCTTCACCAAGCATTACCACTTGCCAATTTTTTCTAAATCCAGAGCTGGCTTTGCCACTGCAGTCTTGCAGGGCCTTATAGCTGGTCCTAATGTTATCTAATTACCTCCTCCCATCCTTAGCTTTGGAAATCTACCCAAATGTGATGACTGCAACAGTGAAGCATGAAGAACATTGCACAGTTGTGCACACTTACCATAAATGTAGATGTTCGAGTGTATTCACTGTTGCAGTCCTGGTTACCCTCCCCAGTCCCCTGACTTCTATTGTCTATACCTCTATTCTTGTTTACTATGCTTAAAGCTTTCTGGTGTATTTGCTTTTTGTTGGAGGTGTAGCCTTCTTCCGAGGAGGTTCCTCAGTGGGAATATCTGAGGAAGACTCGGAAGGATTGGTAACCTGAACTGAGGTTTCCTGAGGCTTCTGCTCTCGGTGTCCTGGGGAGTTGGCCCATGGTAGCTGTAGCTCGGAGGGAGCAGGGTGAAGTTCCAGCATTTGAAGAGCACTTCCTGAAGCAAGCATCCTCTCCATCACCTGGAAAGCAGGCCCGCCCGAAGAGGAATGGGAGCTCCGAACTGAGAAGAACAACCTCAAAACCGGGGTTACACCCTGCTCTGTCGGACCAACTCCAGGGGATGGAGCCTCAAGCAAGATCGTGATAGACGTTATCCCTGGATCTGAGGACAGAACCGATAAAACACTTGGAACCTTGCTCAAGACCAAGGACTCCACCCCCCCCCCCCCAACCATGGGTCTGAGGAAGAGATGGTTCAGATGGAACCAAAACCCAAAAGGATGGCCTTGAAGCCTCAGTGAGAGTCACTGTCTGCGCTGAGGAATGGGTTTCCACAAAGGACGTCAGAGCAATGGGCTTCGGAACCGACGGATCCGAAGGAGGAGTATACTTTGGAGTCCTGGGAGAGATAGACCCAAACCCCAAAGGGGGCAGGGGTGAGTCTTAGGAAAGTACAGTTGTGTACACTTACCATAAATGTAGATGTTCGAGTGTATTCACTGTTGCAGTCATCACATTTGGGTTATCTGCTTGCAGTAGCCCTTAGTCGGCCTGATTATTAAAGTCTTGTGTCCTGCGTCGGTTGCTGTCTTCTCTTCCATGACGTCAGGTAGTCAGGGGTATAAAGCATGCAGCCGATGCCATTTTATCAGTTTTTCTTGCCCCAGATGTCAGGTGCCCCCATAATGGAAATATTGAAACAGAGGGGTGGCTGGAAGCCCTCTTATTCTTCCACGGAGTCCGTCTTCCTGCAGGCTTTTCGCTCTCGGCCCTCTACCTCTTGGGTGACCCCACCTGCCGACGAGTTAGTCCAGCTCATCATGCATCATGCATGGCACAACCCTGACTCTATTGAGGCCATTCCCTGGAGACCAGTTAAGATTCTTTTCCCCCCGGAGGAGCACCCCTACTGGTCCAGAGGTTTGCCAGTTGACGCTATGGTGGTGGCAGTGGCCACTAAAAAGGATCTAGTGGAAGAAAGTCCTACTGTTCACCCGCCCAACAAAGAGTCCCGGGCTGTGGACAGACTGGGGAAGTGAGTTTTTGCTCCAGCGACCTTTGCTGTCAGGTCCCTGAGCTACTTGGCACATTTCATGAGACTCCAAAGAGGTTTAATTACCGAACTTTCTGGAGCTGTCACGGGTCAGGTTTCTGATGGGGCACGAGCAAAAGTTGCCTCTCAACTTGCCACCCTTGAATCTATCTCCAACTCATCCTTGAGGTTGCTCTCCCACACAACCGAAGGGGTGGCTAGAGCGGCGGGTGTAGGCATAGTCATTAGGCGTTATGCCTGGATGCGCATCAGTGACCTCGCTGACTCCTTCAAGTCCTCCTTTTTGAACGCCCCTATTAAACCATCTTCCTTATTTGGTTCTAAAGTAAAGAACACAGTGGCCAGGTGTGAACAGGATGGAAAGACTTTGTCTGCCGTTGGCCTACGTTTTTCCAAGCCCCAACATTCTTTTTCAAGGAACCAGAGTAGTGGGAAAATCTGGCACAAGAAATCTCAAGGTCCTTTCCATAACGCACGTGGCAAGGATTCCCCTAGAGGCAGAGGGGGTTCCAATGGTGAAAGATGCCCCTTTAGGGGCAGAGGGGCGTCCCCGAAAGGAAGACTCCAGAGATTCTTTCTCTGTGTAGTCTTAGCAACGCTCCTGAAGCGTTGCCCGATTGCTTTCCTCTGGAAGTAGTCTGGGCTCGTTTTTCTCTGCACCAAACTGCCTGGTGCTCTATCTCAAATGATCAATGGGTGCAGAGGATAATATCCAGAGGTTACTACTTCCCTCTATCCTCCCTCTCTAAACCTTCCTGATGTTCCACCCAATCAAAGGGAAGAAGTGGCTTTAGAGATAAAAAAATCTGTGTCAAAAAAGAGTCATCCAGCCAGTCCCTCCAGGCCAATGCGGATCCAGTTTTTACTCAAGATTCTTTTTGGTGCAAAAAAGACCGGGGACTGGAGACCCATTCTAGATATCAGCCATTTAAACAAATCAGTGGTTCAAACCAAATTCTGCGTGGTCAGTATTCAATTCATTCTCCCTTTTTTACGGGAGGATGTTTGGATGTGCTCGATAGAGCTCCGGGATGCGTATTACCACATCAAAATGGACAAATGCTCCAGGAGTCTCCTTCGCTTCCGGCTAGGAGCCAATCATTACCAGTTCCGAGCCCTGCCATTCGGTCTGTTGACAGCCCCCAGAGTGTTCACAAAATGTCTAGCAGTGGTGATAGCTCATCTGAGACTTAAAGGATTCCAGGTGTTTCCATATTTCGACGATTGGCTCCTTTCCGCTCCCACCAAGCATCTTCTGACCATGCCCCTCCATTACACACTCTCACTAGCGGAGTCCTTAGGCATCATCATACATTGGGAGAAATCCAACTTACAACCTACCCAACAGCTGGAATTTATAGGGGCAGTTTTCAATACTCGAACATGCTTGGTATCTCTATCGGCTCACAAGCTTCAGAAGTTAAGATTGCAAGTATGGGTGATACTCTTTCAAAGAAAGGTGTCAGCAAGAAAAGTTCTCCAGGCTTTGGGGTCCATGGCTACAGCCATTCCGATAGTTCCTCTGGCAGGATTACATATGAGAGTGTTGCAATGGCTCCTATTGTCCCAATGGTTGGCAAATCTTCACCCCCCCCCCCAAACTCACAGATCCTCATAACCAACTCTTGCAAGCAAAATCTCCTCTGGTGGATGAGGACAGACACAGAACGTTGGTGTCACCCTTTTCAGACTCCTCAGCCCAATGCCACTGTGACCACGGACGCTTCCCTCATAGGGTGGGGGGGGGCATTTTCAGGGAAAGACAGTCCAAGGCACGTGATCGAGTTTAGAGGCCAACCTGCATATCAGTATTCTGGAGTTAAGAGCAGTGCTGTTGGCGTTGCAGGCATTACATCCACTCCTTCCTTTGGGAACGATTATGATTCAGTCAGACAATATGTCAGTAGTCTGGTATGTAAACAAATAAGGAGGAACCAAATACTACCCCCTGTGTCGAGAGGCCATGAGAATTTGGCACTGGGCGATAGCTTCTGACCCCTTTCTTATAGCAACGCATATCCCAGGGAGTTCCAACGTGATTGCGGACAGGCTGAGCAGATGCATTCTCCTTCCACACGAGTGGTCTCTCAATCCAAATGTGATGGCAGAAATTTTCAGCCAGTGGGGGCCAGCCTTGCTGCGATCTCTTCGCCTCCCCTTCGAACAAGAAATACAGCAGCTTTTTTGCCCTCTTTTCCCCAAAGGGGGAGTCCACGAGAGATGCTCTGACTCACGATTGGCCCAGGGGTCTCTTCTGTGCTTATCCTCCAATTTCCTTGATACCCGTATTTTTAAAGAAAGCAATTCAGTTGAGATGCAAGGTGATCCTCATTGCCCCATTCTGGCCTTGTCAAGTGTGGTTTCCCTTCCTCCGGCCTCACCTGTTACAACCTCCATGGATCCTGGGCACTCATCCAGACTGAATTTCTCACCCCCAAGGGTTGACTCTCCCAAATCTGTTCGCTCTCAAGCTGACAGCTTGGTTTCTCCACTTCCGTTAGTTGCCAGACAGGAAACCCTTTCCTCACCTGTTCGCAATATAATTTTGGCCTCCCATAAGCCTTCCACCAGAAAACTTTACAGAGATAAATGGAAAAGGTTTGCTTTTTGGTCTAAAGAACAGATGCTAGATCCCATTTCAGCTCCGGTCTCTGTTATACTTCAATACCTTTCTGAGTTTTTTGAGACTGGAGCATCAGCTTCTACCATACGAGTCCATTTAGCAGCTATTTCCAATTTTCATAATGGATCAGAGGGCACTCCACTTATCTCCACCCGCCTATGCAAGACCTTTCTCAAAGGAGGGTTTCATAGCAGACGTCCAATCAGGCATCCGTTAGACGCATGGAATATCTCCCTAGTACTACAGCCTCTCTTTTTACCCCCTTTTGAGCCTGCTGCAAAATGTGATCTCAAATTCCTATCATGGAAATCTCCATTTTTGTTAGCTGTCATGTCAGCTAGACGGTTATCAGAATTACAAGCCTTATGCATCAAGAGACTGTACTAAATATTTCATAAAGACAGAGTATCACTATGTACTAATCCATCTTTTCTCCCCAAAGTGATTTCTGATTTCTCTGAACCAATCCAATGAACTCTCAGTGTTTTTCCCAAACTATTCCAATAAAGGAGAATACTGTCTACACTCATTGGACGTACATAGGCAACTACGTTTTTACTTAGGACTAAATCTATCCGCAAGTCAGATCAACTTTTCATTTCTTTCTCTGCTTCAAAAATGGGATATGCTGTGTCAAATATCAAAGTGGCTCAGAGATCGTATTGCTTTTTCTCATTCACGTACAAATGAGCCTAAACCTCACAATATCAAAGCACATTCAACTAGAGCTATAGCAACTTCTGTTGCTTTTCACTCCAGAGCTTCTATGGACGACATTTGCGCAGCAGCCATTTGGGCTAAACCTCACACTTTCATCAAATATTACAAGTTGGATATGGTCTCCAGGGGAAGAGCGGCCTTCGGCTCAGTGGTGCTCAGGAATTTTCATTCATAAGGGCAACCCAGATTTCTCAGGTAGCTTGGGATTCTGTCCCATCAGTGATGAATGGGAAGAAGATTAACAACATCAGATAAAGTTATGTCATACCATAACGTTCCATCTATGTTGTTGATCTTCTTCCATTCATCACATCCCACCCTCCATCCCCACCAAAGGCTCCTGGTGGATCTCATGGGTCCTTGTGGTGTTCTTAGGGTTTTTACGCAGAAATGGCCTCTGCCTTACTTCATATGTCTTATGCAAACTCGATCTGAGGTAACAGGGAGAAGGGCATTGTGGGTAGCAGCTTAGTTCGAGAGTTTTTGGTGTAAGCGCGCTTGGTATTAGGCTGACACGGTTCAGAGGGCTTGGAACCGAACCCATCAGTGATGAATGGAAGATCATCAACAACACAGATGGAACGTTATGGTAAGACATAACTTCTTTTTCTCATAGCCCCTTTCTTGCCTCGTCAGGTATGATTCCCCTTCCTATGTTCTCACACCAAATATCCACCATATGTACTGGATCCCAGACAGGATCTGATTTCTCACCCTTCCGAACACCAATCCCCCATTCTAAGATCCCTAAGACTAACCACTTGGTTTCTCCGCTTCCAGTGATTTTTAAAAAACTCCAGACTGGCCTCCCCTGTTAGTGAAATCATTCTTGCGTCTCAAAAACCTTCTGCTAAAAAGGTTTACAATAACAAATGGAAAAGATTTTCAGTGTGGGGATGGAATCCGAGCAGTGACCCTTTTTCAGCTCCCATTTTAGCTACTTATGGCACTCAGTACCCCGATTTACTCAAACGCTGGCAGTCATTAAACCTGCATGTGAGCATTGACTATATGCGGTTACTCATTCACTATTTTTTACCTATTGAAACATTGTTATTAAAGGAGATTCGGACTTTACAGTCTGATATTGTGAATAAATTCATATTGAATATTTATAGAACCAGTTTGGATGATTTAGATGAACAAGTGGCTATATATGGAAAACGGCTGCAAGCCACTAAAGTTAAGAAACTTCAATGGGATTTACGAGATTTCAAGAGTGGAAATGTTTTCTCTTGGCCCAGGGATAGTCTGGGTCATGGCCGTGTAAGCAACATTAACATTGCTACTTACAAACAGAAGAAACCTCCACTCGAGCACCTATGAATTTGGGCAGTGGTAATGCCATTAGAGAGTCTGCTCCTGTGACTCCATCTACTTCTGCTTCATTAAGTAATACAGTCACCTCTTCTTTTTCACTTCTAGCCCCTTTACCCATCGACAGAGATTACAAAAAAGGATGCTCAAAGAGTCGAGCGAGGAAGGGGCATGTGCAGCAATTCGACCATCCAGGGAGAACACTGGGGATGGTAACTCACAACATGCTACAAAATCAAGTGTGTTAGTTTTTAATATTTCTTCCTTTGAACTGACTGATGAACAGATTTCAGTTTTGAACAAAGGCTTGAATTTTATCCCTAGCAGGGCTTCTGACTTGACTGATATACTGGTAGACTTGAGATTGTTTACGTGAAACGTCCCTCTTTCCTTACTGTATCCACAGTCGGAAGATGGTGACTTTGATATTTTTCGGAAACCTGGAACTTTTAATCCTGTGATGCAGCCTCAATTGGAGGCTTTTATAGGATTGTGTGAGAATGAGATTCGAGAGCGTTTAACAGTTGGATACAAACATTATTATTATAATTTGACTTCAAAGCAACGAAAAGCTTTGTGTGAGCTACATTCAGCTCCCTATCTTGTACGTCCATGTGATAAAGGAGGGGGAGTGGTTGTGATGGACAAGGTATTTTATTTAAACAGCATGTTTGAAATGTCTGACATTGTCACGTATTTACAAATTAAGAAGGGTTTTGTTACAAGTGTTATTGAGAGTACATTTTTAGTACATGATTTGTCGATAGTCACCTCTATTGAACAAGAATTGTTTGAATATTTTACAGTGCAACATCCTGTGACCCTAATTTTATATGGACTTCCTAAGGTCCACAAAGATGTCCATAAACCACCCATGCGTCCATTTGTATCCAGCAGGGGATGGGTTACACAGCCACTTTCGATTCTTGTTGAACAAATTTTAAGGAAAGTGTTGGACAATATTGATAGTGTGCTTAAAGATACTAAGAATATTTTGAATGATTTCTACCAATGGTATCAATCATATCCTAGAGATAATGATGTGTATTTAGTGACATTTGATGTGATGTCTTTGTTCACTGGTAATCATAATGATTTAGGTGTAGAGAATGTGAGGATATATTTAAGTAAGAACACTGATTTCACAGTTGGGAAGATGAATTTATTTGTATTTTGATTGATTTGATTTTAGAAAACAAATGTTTTTATATTTCACAGTGGGTTTTTTCTCCAAAGAGTTGGAGTAGCTCTGGGCACAGCGTGTGCTAATAGGTACGCCAACCTTGTTTTAGCCCACTGGGAGCAAGCTTATGTTTTCAACAATAACCCCTATAGACAGTATTTCACTTTTTACAGGTGATTTGTGGATGATGTGTTTTTGTTTGGACTGGCAGTTTAGATGACTTCACTGTTTTTTTAAATTACCTTCACGGTACCATGACATTTCTGAAGTTCAGCCATCACTTCTGATAAATATATAGAATTTTTAGATGTGTGAATTGATGAAGGAAAAAAAGATTTAACACAGAGATGTATAGAAAACCATGCAGAAAGAATGCTTTATTTCATAAAACTAGTATGCATCCTGGGCATGTGACTAGGAATGTCCTTAAGGGACAGTTTTTAAGAGCCATGCGAATCCATAAGGACGATGTGGAGCTGCAAGTTACTTTTAGTAAGATGAAGGAGGATTTCTTAGAACAGGGGAGTAGTGTAAGTGATGTAGGCAAAAGCCTAGCAGAGGCATGGTCTGTTCGGGATGTGGTGGATAGACCATATTTTTCAGACTCAGCTGAAGGCGTAGCTGTGGTACCTAAACAGACGAGTAAACATTCTAATAAGAACAGGCTTTTCCTTACTTATTCAAGTAATATTAACATTACTTGTGAGGCTGTTAAGAAATGTTGGCCACTTTTATTGGTTAATTCGGATCTCATGAGAGTTTTAGATTATAAACCCCTAATTTTATTTAGAAATAACTTGTCGCTGAAGCGACAGCTATGTTATAAGAATTTTGAACAGATTTCTTTTGATTTATCAGATAGATCTGGGACATTTCTTTGTAGAACATGTAAGGCTTGTCAATATATTTGGAGTTGTACCTCTCTGGTACACTCACAAACTAAGCAAGAAATTAGTTTAAATTTTATGCCGATTGTAACACCAAGAATTTAATATCTTACACTAAATTTACGATGTGTGAAGCTTTCTACATCGGGAAGACCAATATAATGTTGAAAGAAAGGATTCTAGAACACATGGGGACATACATAATCAGAAGAGTATGAGTGCATTAGCTCAACATGTTATAGAGAATGGGAGCAGGCACAGTTGTAAGTTTCTTGTATTAGAATTAGTGTCTGAAAATTTGAGGGGTGGGGACTTTAAGAATATCACTGAAAATAAGAATTGAAATGGATACTTCTTTTAAAAGGAAATGTATTTCCAGGGCAAAATGAACGTGTCTTTGAAGCCAGTTCTTAAGTCTCAGCCCCTTAAACATTAATATTTAAATGTCAGAGAGGTTTGTACCTTTTTCATGATACTATTGGTTCTGATATGTTTTCCAGGGTCCCTATTAAAAGAACGAAAGATAAAATGCTGGTCATTGATGTGTGTTTTGTGAGATGAAGATCGGGAAGTTTGTCCTTTCCTCACTTTATTGCAATCTCGAAATTGGTATATATAATTAGCAGGGATGTAGGGGCGCAGCCCCCCCCCATAATAAAGGTTTCAGTGTTATGCATTTTTGCTGTTTACACCATTCGTGTTTTTGAACTTTTGTTCATATAATGTAGACCCTGTTTTCCATGTCACTGTTTTAATATTCATGTTTTTAAAGGGGTGTGTTAATACAGCACATCTTTACTGGCCAGTTCCTTGCTCCAGTGGGCTGTGTTTTTAGATTGTAAGATTGCTTTCATTGGAAAATGTCTTTTTGAATTTTTTACATGTATATGTGAGTGGTTTGTGTAACTTTTTATATGGTCTGAAGAAGCGGGTTTGTTTTCCACGAAAGTACTTCTTTTTTAGTGAAGTTCATTAAAGTTTTAACCCGTGGTGTTTGAAGCTCCAGTTTTTCTTTTACACTCAAAAGTGACTCTAGCCAAATGGGTCACTAACTGCATTTCCACCATTTACTCCTTAAAAGGCCTACATTTGTCCCGTCCACCGAAGGCCCACTCTATGAGATCAATGTCTACTTCTTCGGCTTTTTCAGCTAGAACCTCTGTTGATGAAATTTGTGCTGTGGCAACCTGGTCTAAGTCACAATACCTTTGTTTTGCATTACAACTTTGACATAGTTTCCAGGGAATAAGCATCCTTTGGCTCCGCAGTGCTCCGGCATATCCTTCCATAGGGGCCACTCAGGAAATCCTATAGCTGAGGACTCTGACCCATTGGTGAGGAAGAATGAAATGGACAACATCAGATTTAGGAGTTATGTAGTTACCATAACTTGGTATCTGTGTTGTCCAGTTTCATTCTTCCACACATCCCATCCAACTTTCCCCCTTCCTGGAAGTTTAGAGGTATCTAGAGGAATCAGAGCTGCATGGATCTCTAATTTCAGTTCCAGTTGAGGGTGATATTATTGTGTTCATAGCTGATGTTTTTCATATATATTTTCCTTTCTTAGGCAGTAAACTCGATCTGAGGAATTAAAGGAGATGCAGGTCATTGGGGAGTGGGGTGGCCAGTTTGGATCAGATATCGGATCCAATGACCTAGTGATGATGAAGAATGAAATTGGACAATGCAGATACCAAGTTATAAGTATGTAACTCCTAATTTCTCCTTTTTTATTCTAATCTTATTATTATATCACTCCCTTACATTTATTATACTTAGTGTAATCTTTTCTTAACATCTTTGGTAATTTTTTCCTTGTTTTTTTCTGCTGTTATTACATGCTAGTGTAGTTTTTAATGCCATTGCTGCTATTTACCTTTTCCCCTGTATTCTCTTTAAAAAAAAGGTCTCGTTTTTCTTACTTTACCTTTTTCTTTTTGCTGGTATATCTGAAAAAGGACCTTCAGGAATTAAACATTATCAAAAGTGTGGGCACAAACTGCCCCTTTCAGATGCCCATGTCTTATGCATTTACTGCTTGGGCCCACAACATCTCCAAGAGGATTGTTTAATTTGGAAGAACTTCAGTCGT
The DNA here is from genome assembly GCF_019279795.1 of Protopterus annectens. Classification (NCBI taxonomy): domain Eukaryota; kingdom Metazoa; phylum Chordata; order Ceratodontiformes; family Protopteridae; genus Protopterus; species Protopterus annectens. Next base: position 903,269,419 of record NC_056739.1, read on the forward strand.
AGAGCAGCAGCTGACAGGAAAAATATTAACTCGTTACAGCCAAGTGTGCCTGCAGGCATGTCTGCAGTTACCTCCTACAGCGCCTCTAGGCGTCATGTATTGCTTGGTCATATCTGCATTAATAATTCCAAAACCATGATGCATACATGGTATCAGAATATTTTGTTCTGAAGCATACATGATGCCAAGCGTAATTGTATTGATAATGACCTCTGTCAATGAGTATTTGTTAGAACTATAAGGTGATAACTTCATTTTTTTAAAGGGTCAAGCCACACGCACTGGGAATTAAAGGTACACACTCAAAAGAGCTGTACTGAAGGGATGAGTTAAAGGGTTTTCTTCCAATTACCTTTGGTGAAGCTATTTCTGGGGCTCAGTCCCCCAAATCCAAAACTAAGGAGCCTCTGACTAAGTCTCTGAGACCCTCCACTTCCTCGATTCTGTCTTCAGAGTTACCAAAGAAAAAGCCAAGACTGGATCCAAAACCTGTTCAGATCCACTCTCCTTCGGATCCAACCAAGAAATTGATGGAGCCAAGTTATTCTGATACGATGAAAAAATCAACAGATCCAAGGACTAAATACTGTCCAACAATGGACCCAGTACCTTCCAGGGTTTCCTGTCCTTTTTTGGAAAGATTTAATTCCAGGTCACTGTCCCTTGTCTCATCTCACTCTTCCAGGTGTTTGACTGAGGGAGATGTGGACAGAATGATGAGGAGGTTCCTCTCGGTGCAGATACAGATGAATTTCTTCCAGTTCCTACTTCTTTTGAGTGAGGAAGCCCGTCCATCTACCACACCACCACTACACGTCCTGCTTGGGGAAATTGCTCTTGGGGCAGAGGGAGGCAGCAGTCAAGAAGTCTGCCTTCTCAGAGCTGACTTCTTCCTTCTCTCCAGAGCAATCTGCCTTCAACGTAGTGAAAAGAAGAGGAAGTGCAAAAGGAGGCACTTAGACTCTCCGCAGTAGTCATTCACTGAGGATACTGATTTCAGTGAGGGAGAAGGGTCCCCATGATCCCCTCTGGAAGATGTCTCGTTTGGAAACATTCTTGAGATTCTTAAGCAGAGAGGTGGTTGGTCCCCCAGGAACCCTTCACCAGAGGAATCAGTATTCCTGCCCATCTACATCCTTGGTTACTCCACTCACAAATGAGCTCATTGATTTGGTCTGTAGGCGGGCATGGAAGGAACCTGATTTAGTTGAACCAATCCCAAAGAGGCCAGGTTGGATTTTGGTTCCACCTGACAGGAAGGAATTCTGGAGTAAGGGGGTGACAGTGGATGCAGTGGTCATAGCAACAGCCGCCAAGAAGGAACTTGCTGAACAAAGTTAATGTGTTCATCCTCCTAACAGGGAGTCTAGGGCAATGGACAGATTTGGGAAGTATGTAAATGCATCAGTGACCTTTACCCTTAGGTCGCTGAACTATTTGGCATATTTTACTAAAGTATAAAGGGACTTGGTCAAGGAACTTTCAAAATCCCTTTCTGGGATCAGTACTCCTGAGGCTCAATCATCTGTGGCCTCTTAAGTTGGCTACCCACCAATCCATTTCAGATTCATCCATGAGGCTTATCTTGCATGCAACCGAAGGTGTCTCAAGGGCAGAGGATTCAGGCATATCCATTAGGAGACTGGACTGGATGTGCTTATGTGATTTTGCGGAGCCTTTGAAGTCCTTGTTCGTTAGTGCACCCTTTGACGGCAGTTCATTGTTTGACCCAAAAGTGAAGGACAGACTCTACAGATGTGAAACGAATGGAAAGAACCTCTAGTGGGCGTACATTTTTCGAACCCTCAAAGATCTTTTTCTAGGAATCAACTAAGTGGTAGGAAAATGTATTTATTTATTTGCAGTTGGTTTACCAGGATAGTCCATGTGACTGACATGGCATGACATGATAGAAAATGTGGTTCAGAAAGTCCCAGGTCCTTTTTAGGACACACATGGAGATAGCTCCCTTAGGGACAGAGGGGGGAACTCTTATGGTCGACTATCCCTACGCAGCAGAGGAGGCCCACAAAGCCAGGGGGTCCAGGGATTCTTTCCCTGATAGACCTTATCAGTGCTCCTGAAAGGAGACCTGACTGTCCCCCTCTGGAGACAATCAGGGGTCGACTATCCCTGCACCAAAGAGCCTGGCAAGATATAACAGGAGATACTTGGGTGCAGAGGATTATTTCCAGTGATTATATAATTCCCTTTTCCCTTCCACCCCCAGCTGTAAGCAAAATTCCCGATGTTCCACCCAGTCAGAGTAAAGCAGCAGTACTAGAAATACAAAAGCTGCTAGAGAAGTCATCCAAGTGGTCCCACCAAACCAGATAGAATCTGAATACTCAAGATTCTTTTCAGTGCCAAAGAAAACAGGGGACTGGAGACCAATTTTGCATCTCAGCACCTTGAACAAGTCAGTTTGACATAAAGTTTGGGATGGTCACAGTTCCGTCCATTCTACTCTTCTTGGGCAAGGATGACTGGATGTGCTTGATAGACCTTCAGGATGCATAATATTACATAAAAATGAACAGACAATCCAGAATGTATTTACGCTTCCAGCTGGGAGCCAGTCACTATCAGGTCAGAGCACTGCCCTTGGCTTCACCACAGCCCTCATGGTATTCACCAAATGCATGGCAGGGGTAGCACTACAGAGATTCCAAGTGTTTCCATATCTAGACGACTGTCTCATTATTGTCCCGACCAGCCATCTACTAACAAGAACAAGAGATCAGGTTCTTCAGATTTGTTTTCATCTAGAGATGACCATAAATTACAAGAGGTCTTGGTTACAACCAGTTTAAACCTTGGGAATTCATAGGAACAGTCTTCAACATGATATCAGTGACAGTCTGCACTCCTGAGAGGAAGAGAGGCTATCAGATTCCAGGTCAGGAAGATAATCCGCAGTACCAAATTTTCAGCCTGGTTGATCCTTCAAGCCTTGAGGTCAATGTCAGCTGCCATAATCTTAGTTCCTCTAGCAAGATTTCATATGAGAATTATACAGCGGAGGCTAGCAACACAGTGGTCTATTCTTTACCAGCAGATGTCAGCATAAGTAAGAATCACTCAGGCATGCAAGCAATGCCTCTGGTGGTGGATTCAGTCAGATCAGGTTCTACAGGGTTATCCTTTCATTCTCCCTCAACCCAAGGTCATAATGACTGCGGACACTTCCCAGATTGGGTGGGGGTGGGGGCACTTCCTGGGGAAAATAGTCCAAGGCACTTGGTCCCCCGAAGTGGCCAATTTGCATATCAATATCCTAGAGATGAGAGCAGTGCTCTTAGCATTGCAGGCATTCCACGATGCTCTCCCTTTAGGGACAATTACGATTCAAACAGACAACGTGTCAGCAGTTTGGTACATCAGCAAACAAGGTTGAGCTAGATCTTACCCCTTGTGTCAAGAAGCACTCAGAGTGTAGCAGTGGATGATCTCATCCTTGTGCTTTCTCATAGCAACACACATTCCGGGGAAGTCCAGTGTGATAGCAGACAAATTGAGCAGGTCTGTTCTACCTCACAAGTGGTCCCTCAACATGAAAGTGACAGAAATGATTTTTTGTCAATGGGGCGAGCCTTGCTGCGAACTTTTTGCTTCTCCCCTAATCAACAAATGCAGCAGCTACTTTGCCCTAATCCCCACTCCAGGGGAATCCTCAAGGGATGCTCTAGCCCACAATTGGCCCGCTGGTCTACTTTATGCTTATCTGTCAATACCCCTAATTCCAAAATTCCTGCAGAAAGCGGCCAGGTTGAAGACCAAAGTCATTCTCATTGCACCTTACTGGACTCAACAGATTTGATTCCTCTTCCTATGGCTTCATCTGCTTTACCAACCTTAATTCTGGATCCGATTCCAGACCTTCTGTCTCGCCCAGCAGGTATGATTAATCTGGATATTTTAAACCTCAAGCTGGCAGTGTGGTTTGTCCAATTCTGTTAGTAGCCAGACTACCAATGCTCTCTTCTCCTTGTCCGTCGTATTCTTTTATCATCCCATAAGCCTTTTACAAGAAAACGTTACACAAGTAACTGGAAAATGTTTGTTTGCTGGGCACAACAAAAACACATTGACCTCTTCTCAGCTCCTGTACATAGTATATTTTTAATGAGGGCATTAGTTCCTCAGTGATTTCAGTTCAATTAGCAACAATCTCTTAATTTTCATATTTGATTTGAGAATTTTTCTATGGCCTCTTCTAAATTTGTAAAGCATTTTTGAGTCACACTCTTGCTAAGACCCTCGTATAAAGATCCTACTCCGCCATGAGATTTGAACTTGGTACTGCAGTCTTAATTAATTCTACCTTTGAACCAGCAGCTAAATGAGATCTTAAGTTCCTGACCTGGAAGACTATCTTTCTGGTGGCCTTTACCTCTGCTTGAAGAATTTCAGAACTTAAAGCATTGCCTTCTAAACCTCCCTACTTGATCTTTCATAAGGACAGTCACATCATTACCACTGCTTCTTTCCTTCCTAAGGTGGTGTCAGAATCTAGTATTAATCAGTCCATTAATTTGCCAGTTTTCTTTCCTAAATTTGCAAACAGAGGTGAATATATGTTGCATTTATTAGATGTTCACAGACAATTATGTTTTTACTTATATATAACAAAATAAATTAAAAAGACATCAATTATTGTGTCCTTTGCATATGCTACACTGGGAAAACCAGTTGCAAAGGTAACCTTAGGCAGATGGCTGATGGATTGCATATCGTTTATCTACAAGTTGGGTCTAACCTTACCAAAATCTTTAAGTGCCCATTCAACTAGGTCCATGACAACTTATTCAGTGTTTCTGTCCAGGGCTTCCATGGATGACATATGTGCGGCTGCAACCTGGACCAGTATTCATACCCTTATCACTCATTACAAACTGGATTTGGTCTCAAGGGGAAGATCAGCCTTTGACTCAAATGTGCTCAAGAATATCCTTCCTTAGAGTCCATCAAGGATTTTAGGTAGCTGGGGACTGTGTCCCAACAGTTGAGAACAGAATGAAAAATGAGAACATCAGATAAAAAAGTTATGTATTTACCATAATCTTCTATCTGTATTGTCAATTTTCATTCTTCCTGTCCACTAAACCCCACCCCCTTTTCATTATGAAGTTCTCTAAGAACAAAAGACTATAAGGACCCCACTGTCCTTAATATTGAGCTCCAAATATGGCCTTTCTGTCAGGAAAGTTATAGTAGTTCTTTTTACTTTATGTAAGTCAGCAAACAAGATCTGAGGTATGTTAGAGGTTGGTGCATTATGGGTAAGGGAGGAGCTCAAGAGCTTCTTGGTGGCCACGAGCTTTACTAATGGCCGAGTCTGATCTGAGGATTGGATGCGAACCCAACAGTTGAGGAAGAATGAAAATGGACAACACCGATGGAACATTATGGTAAGTACATAACTCTTTTTTTAATTTCTTGTAAAGGTAAGAAGGGGCAACCTGTGCCAAAGCAGACTATTTCCAAATGGTTGTCTTGTACCTTTTGTTGTACTCACCACAACAAATTTTTTCCAATCAGGGTCAAAATTAACTCTACATGGGCAGTGGCTTCATCTGTGGCTTTTTGGAAACTTTGGTTTATAGATGTATTCTAGAAGTTGCTATTTAGGCCTCTGTACATACTTTTACAAAGCACTGTAAGCTTTCCTTCTCTAGATCCAGATCAGGCTTTCTAGGACCATTACCCAGGGGCTCCTGGACTCTTCTCCTTCCACCACCCAAATGTAGTCAGCTAGGGTAATCTACCCACATAGCTAAGGCTACTGCAGCAGTGATTGATATTATGAACATTGAACATAGTACAGCTGTATAAGTAAACTTACCATAACAGTAGATGTTTGAATGATCACTGCAGCAGTAGCCACTTTCTCCCTCCATCCCCCTTGTTTTTTGTGTGTTTTTTATGTAAGGATGTGGACATTTATTTTCTGTTGTTCCCAGCTTTGTCCTTTCAGGGCTTAGCCTCCCTTTTCCTGTTGTCAGAAAAACTCTGAAGGGCTTTGCGATAATAGTTGTGTTTTAGTCAGCTCAGCTGAAGCTGCGTTGACAGTTTTGGTGGCATGGAAGGTGCCCTGAAGCTTTGGAAGCTGGTTGGCTATTCTGTCCTTGGCAGGATATAACCCATACAGCTAAGGCTACTGCAGAAGTGATCAAACAAACAGCTACTGTTATGGCAGATTTACTTACACAACTGTACTTTTTTAATAGCCATTTTTCTAAACTCGGACTTGAAAAAAATGTGCCATATCTTATCATCTGATATGTTGTTGTCTGGCTTGGGTAACCATCAGGACTGTATGCCTTGTATTAAAATAACTTATTATCTAAACCTTTTTCAGGCTATTTCTGTTTTTTGCTCACTCCTATAGTGCATCTCTGTAGCCTCATCTCCAGTTTTTCATTGCTGTTCAATAGCATCATTTACAATGAGCTTCTGAGGTTGTGATTTAGCAGAAATTAGTGAGTCAGTGTTAGTTAAGCTGGTCTTGTCCAAACACTGTAAACTGTTGGACTGGCTGATGACAGTGAATCCCTGATCAGCTCGCTCCTCCTCTTACCTATTTATTTATACAACTGTACTTTTTAATAGCCATTTTTTTTTTAAACTAGGACTTGGAAAAAATGTGCAGTATCTTATCATGTGGTATGTTGTTGCCTTGCTGGGGTAACCATCATGATTGTATGTCTTATGTATTAAAAGAACTCATTATCGAAAACTTTCTCAGGCTACTTATTGGTCTTGCCCGGTCCCATAATGCATCTCTGTAGCCTGATCTCCATTTCTTCATTTGTGTTCAATAGCCTCATTTGCAATGAGCTTCTGAGGTTGTGATTTAGCTGAAATTAGTAAATTGGTGCGAGTTAAGCTGGTCTTATCTAAACACTATAAACTGGTGGACTGGTTGTTAGGTGCACTTTCTTGACAGCAGTGAATCTCTCACTGCCTTGCTCCTCCTGTTACCCATAGTACCTCAGTCTTGCCTAGCCTCTCCAGAACATGTTGTCACTATTCAGGCTTCAACATAACTTTCATAACTTGAGCCTTAGAGAGGGAATTTGTTGTGTTTCAGACTTTAGAAAAGTGCAAACTTTTGATGTACATAATTCATAACAGTTTCCAGTGTTTGGAGCCTTTTTGGTAGGCTTCCAGCTTTTACTACAGTCTCTCCCTTGCTATTCATTTTTAATTCCCTGTGCTTGCCAGTTTGCAAGAAAAAATAAACTTCCTGTTTACTTTTCAGTCTTTGATTTCTGGTATATTTAGAAACTTAGTACAAGAGTTGTTGGCAGACGTTTTTTTTTTTTTTTTTGGTTGGATTGTCTTGTAGACATTATGGATAAGAACATTAAAGAAAAAGCCTCTGACTTTAAAAAAATGCTACCAGTGAGGGCATACAATTCTGCCCTAAGATCCACACCACTTGTGTGCAGTATGTGTTTGGGTGGACATCTTGAGGTAGATTGTATCACATGTACAAGTTAGTGTTTCAACTGTTGAAAGGGATCTAACAAAGGAAAAGGACAAAACAGAAAAAAGAAAAGGTAAGTAACACCAGATGGAGAAGGAGCAGCCTATTTTAGAAAAAAAATTCTGTCTGGCCAAATTACCTAGGGTCATCCCCTTCTTTTTATCAGACTTATTTTATTCATCCTAGGCAGGAAACATCCACATCAGTGACTCCATTCAGAGGTAGAGGACTTAGCAGCTTTTTCTGTGAACAGGAACTATCAAAATGATCTTTCCTACAGACCTGCTTCAGCTGCTTAAGTTCACTCCTCCAGGTTTCTCAAGAGCCCAATGCAGCTTGATTGGGATAAGATGGTGACAGCCTTTATTGTTGCCCAACTTCAGCTTGGTGTACACTTGGCACCTTATGCTTTCAGGAAGGAGCGAAAAGAGAGTCAAATTCCGGCTCCCTCATTTTCTGCCAAGGACCTATTATCAGCTTTGGGAATCTTGGAATTGATGAGAGAACCCATGCCAGTTATCATTGCACCTTCAAATGTTCCTTCTGCGGTGTTGGTGCCTTCAGCACAGGTCGTCATGACTGCATCAGTGCCGATCCCAGCTAGGCAAGAAGTGATTGATGCAGAGGGGTCAAACTCCTGTCAACAATAGTTTCGAGGCTGTTACTGGTGTTGACACACTCTGTATGTTATCATTCAGTGCCTTAACTCATCATGAGTGTCTCTGAGCTGGGGCTGTCATTGATGAAGGTTAGCATCAGTGCTTTGAACCTCACTTCTGTTTCAGCTCAGATGTTGGCTGCAATGCAGTCTGCACTGGCTGCTTCAGTTCCAGCTACCCTGTCATCTTCACAATGTAGGAGATCATCTAGTGTCTTTGAGCTGGAACATGCACCTGCTCCATTAGTTCCTGCCACACTGCTGATCTTGGTATTGATAGTTGGTCTTCATTTTTACTCCAGCAAGATCAATGACCTGAAGGACTTGTAAGGGCTTCACAGTCTGGATTAGACTCTCCACAGGGAAGCTTGGAGAACTCACCTGTGAGTATCCCAAGGAAGAGATCATGTAAAAAACACATGATTGAATCACCTTTAGCCATGTTTTACACTGTTGAGTACCTTGATCTGATGCTATCCATGTCACTGTTCCTCAGTCTTGGGTTGTAGCATCCAACATTGGATCCAAGCCGGCAACTTTACATACAGCTTCTAGGCTTGAGCTGCTCCCACTCCCATGATCCCCTGTTGCCCTCTAACCCCTCAGATCTGGTTTGCCGCACTCAGCATCAGACGTGTCTCTCTCTGGCTCAAGTCTCCAGTGGAGATAAGTACTTAAATTTGTCTTCTTTCTGTTAATTTCTCTCCTTGTTATAGTTTGGTAGTTTTGTTATAATTTTCTGGTTATAGTCTTCCCACTCCCGTTTTCTGTGTTTGGCAGTTGTTGCTTGCTGTTGTCGTTGGGGTTTTGGCGCCCTTTTTAGTTTTAGCCTATTCCCCTTAGAGTTAGCATTCTTTAGTGTTTCTGGCTGTTATTGTTGGTCCTTTTTAGGTTTTTGACTGTAGTCTTTTCCTGGTTAATAATTTTAGCGTGTTCCGTAGGCTTTGGAAGTTGCTTGTTGTTTCAGCATGTCAGACAAGCCGGTTGGTTTTAAACGGTGCTCCTCCTGCGGTCGGAAGATGCCCATTTGCAGTTCACAGAAGGAGTGCCTGTGTTGTCTGGGCACCTTTAGATCCGGCCTTATCTGGGCCAGCCACGGATCTGGCTTCCTTAGGTCCGAGTCATGTGGAATCCAAGTGTTCGGATCCTCATATGTCTTTGGATCCAAGGCGGTCGTTTCCAGACTGAGTGTTGGATTCCACAATTCTTACAGAGGACTCCCTGTCAGGATGTTCTTCATGTTTCACTATTGCAGTCATCACCTGTGGAGTTATCCCTGCTGTGGTAGCACTCGGCTGGCCCGAATACCAGAGTCAGTGTTTTTCTGCGTCGGCTGCTGTCGCTTGCTGCCTGACGTCAGGTCATCAGTGCTGTAAAGGAAGGCAGCCGACGCCATTACATTAGTCTTTCTTGCCATGGAGCCCATAGCAGAAGCAGTTCTCAAGTGTGCCGGTCAGTTGCTACCAGAGTTTGAAATGCAGCTAAAAACGTCTAAAGCTAAGTACCCCGTTGGGGATCCATTTTTCTTGCACTAACTGATGTCCGAAAAAGTTAGCAATTGTTTCGCCTGTGGAAAGCAAATACCACACCAAGACTTCCATTCATACTGCGTCACTTGTTTAGGGCCAGACCTCGACATCCCCCTTTGCTAGTTTTGTGCCCTCTTTAACATGAGAACCATTTGTCGTAGAGCTTTTATTGTAGCCAGGTATTTTCGTTCCTAAATGGCAACCATCAGCCAACAATCCGTAGACATTCTGAAAAAACGTAAGGATAAAGATAGAGATAGACCACACAAGGCTAATCCTTCTGATGACTGTTCCGCTAAGCAGGTCGTCAGTTATCCAGAATTCAGTGAGGCACCTTCACAGCCTCCGATGCCTGATTTGATACCTTCTCAGGCCTCTACTGAGACTCTTTCAGAGTCCGGTATGCCACAGAAATCTTCTTCGTCTTCCGAGCCTTTGGTTGTCTCTGCCTTGTTTGGGTCCAGAGTCACGATGCAAGCACTGGCTTCCAAGGAGGTTTTTCGCACTACCGAATCTAGACAAAAAAATGATGTCTTCTCCTCTGACTGTCGTTTCTCTCAGATCATTGGATACTCTTAGGCCTAGAGGCAAGGCCACTCTTAGGAAAACTACCTCTAGCCACCATTTTACTCCTGCTCCACCACTCCAAGCTACAATGCTTAAAATGGCAGAGGATCTTATCACCCTTATCAGGGGTAGTCAGGCCACACCTTCTAAAAGGAAAGAGAGACCTTTCTCCTGAAATACTGAGAGAACAGGATTCTGAGGAGTCTGATTATTCAGATTTTGAAGAGGAACAATAACCTCTGACTGTTTGAGGATTCAGATGCAGAGAAATCCATTCCTTCTGCCTCCCGACCAGAAGACATTTCCTTTGGAGAAACCCTTCACACCCTCAGGGAACATTTCCACTGGGAATCCCAGGACTTCACTCAGTCTAAGAAAAGATTAAGAGAGTTTCTAGACCTGCCCCGGCACAGACCCTTGGCCGTCCCTCCAATCTTAGAGATGTCTACCATGAATCCAGCTTAACTCCTGACGCCCTCCCACCTGCTCCCAGAAAACCTGACGGGTATTAGAGTACCGGCTTCTCACAATTACCTGTACAGAAATCCTGCTGCAGACCCAGAGGCATACCTCTCAACTGTCCCGAATTACTCAGTTTCTACAGAGTTTTGGGGTCCAAATAATGGTGTGCCACGATTCCCGAGTGGCACCCCTTCATTTCTGATTTATTCGCACTTTGTTTTTTATTTTTTTTTAATTTTCACGCTTCATGAGCCGACGTCATCACGTGCGTGATGACGTCAGCTCCACCAGCCTGTCAGAATGCTCGCACACATACGTAGCACTTATTTCCAGCTCTGGTTCAAATGCTTTTGCGAGCGGCAAGTCATCAGAGCCGGAAAGGCTGGATTTATTTAGCTTGAATTAGAAAGGATTTCTCTGGCTGTGGATTTTATTTAGAAGATGCTCCGCTCACTGTGGATTTTATGAAGAGAAGACACTAGCTGGATTTATTTCACTGACTGGATGTGGAGTTTATTTAGAAGACGCTAGCTGTTTCTGGATGTATTCAGAGGTAAGGGGTGATTAAAATAAAATAAAAAAGGATGTCAACAATTTCAAATCTTCTCTGCATTAACCCAGACATCCTTGAGGTTGCTTAGTTTAAATAACACATAAACACACTACTTGAGAGATGAGCATTCAACTTTGCTTACATATAAAGGTTACGTTTTTTTCCACTTAACGGGCCATAACATTGCAAAACACAGCTGTGTAAGCAATGACAAAAACTGCAATGTATCATGTTATTTTTTCCTAGTGTGATCGTCACTTTTATCTAATCTGTAGATATTCAAAAAAGTAACAAAAATAAATCTTTTTTTCCGAAAAGTATCTGTAACATTGTAATGCATTAAACAGTCATTGTCACCTCCATTAATGAGTGACGAATATCTTGATAACACCAAGGTTCTAACTTTTCAGAGATGTTCATATGTAGGAAGCTCACATTAAACAACTCTTGACAGTCTGTTCTAATTAAAAAGTGCTCAAAAGAACTTCAAAAGGGGTAATGTCCCCACAGAAAAAAACAAACTTTGAAATACTAAAACCAATTTCATATAAAAAGGAAGATGAGTGACAGCTAATGAAATAACTTATTTTTATACTAATGCCTTTTTTCAAGTGGCAGACCAATTTTCTTTTTTGAAAAACAAGATTTCTTCTGACTAGAAGAGGAAGACATCAAAGATAAAACAGGAAAGGTCATGCTTGTGATTTCATCCTACATAATCATGTTATAATTAATGCTTTCAGTTTCCCCGATGTCAAAACTGTGATATTTTCCCTAAAATCTGATAATCTCCAGGTCAAACTATTCTCTTAAGTAAGAACAATCATTTGTTCACTACTTGTCACAGAAACAAAGACAGTTATATATATGTGATTATTGTACAACTTACTAAAGTGTTTCACATATAGTAACACACTTTTCTGTAATATTTTCATGTTAGGTCAGATGATGATGTTCTTTTCATTGGCATTTGCTGGACAGACGGCGGCGTTCTAGGTACTAACGCCAGTTCCCAGACGCCATCGCCGATCAGGGCGCGCTAACATGACGCCAGTACCAGGTTTATGATTCTTGCACGCGCATTGTAGTCTGGTTCTGAAGAGTTTAGTCCCATGCAGTTGTGGGGATATGTTCACTGGCGCTAGAGTCTCAAAGTTTTATAGTCAGAGTATTAGACCTGCTCAAAGTTGGCTTTTTTAGCGGAACAGAATCATTTAATACTTTCCGCTCAAAATTTTACGGATGTCATGTGAAGGAATCATGATTTTTTGTAATTTTGTACTTAATTAGGCGTTGGATGGTTTTAGAGATACCTTGTTTAAAATTACTGCACAAAGTTGTTTAGCCAGGTTATATTTGAGAAGGTTAGTCAACGCTCCGGAAAGAGAAGGCTATTTCAGTGGAAAGCGTTTTAGGGAGAAACCGGTTTTGCCAGAATAGCAGCCGGGCCGAAGGCCAACAAAATGGGATGTCGCAGATGAAGCTTTGGGAGTCCCAGGAGAGACTTTACAGCCACAGATCCCTTTTCTTTAGAAGGTTCAGGTGGAGCCGGAGGGAGTGCCAGAGGGCTGGGGGGCTCCAAAGGCCAGAGTTTTAAGGCTCTTCAGTCCAAGTCCTTGGACCCTTCCTTCTTCCCCTAGAGCCATAAGGTGGCTTTTCAAGGCCCTTTGGTTACTGCCTAGCCTTTCTCTGTTTCCAAGGCTTTGGAGCTTCAGGGTTTTTGTAATGGAAGTGGGGTGGTTGCCCTCCTGAGAGGAGAGGCCCAGGTGAGAAACAGTGACTGCTAGAAATGGCCTCAGATGAGATTGTTATGATGAGAAGGTGGATTTTATATCTCCTCCCATCGACTAGGTGGAACCTGTTCTGATTTCCCTTGACTGCAGTCTCCTCCTTTTGATTTCTTCGGCTCCTCTGATGATTCTCTATTTTCAGATTCTGCATCTGATGTTTTCATTTTTAAGCATCTAGCTCATTCTTTCTCTGATTTTCTGAATTCAGAGAGGGAATTCTTGTTTGATCCCATTTAAATGGGAAGTTCTTGTTTTCTCTATAGATGATTTGAGGCGAAGGTGGTCTTTTTTTTTGCCTGCTTTACCTCCTGTTTAGCTTTTTTCCCTGTTCCCAATGTGGTAGACCGCCTGAAGCTCATAGCCTAAAGGTAAGAGTATCCTGCCCCAAGTTAAACCTGCCTGTCCCCAAGGGCCTAGCCTGGGGCTTTTGTGTTTTAAGAAGAAAAGTGCTCCTTTCAAATCCTCTCAAGGAAGGAAAAGTGGAAAGGGCCAGGGGGGATGTTAACCATGGGGAATGAAATAAAGTCACAGCCACTTTGTCAGAATTTAGGGCCAAAGTGGAAAATTGAAATCAAAGGTGGATGAGAATTGTGAATGTGTCTTTTGTGTAATCTAGCAGAAGGAATTGAGCAGGATTTGTTGGATGGAAATCAAAGGTGGTAATTCTGGTTGAGGTTTATTGACTGGGTAGGCATCTGTGGTTGAGTTCTTGTGTCTCTGTTCTTGTTGTTCTCTTCCTCTGCCACTGTTTTTCAGAGGTTAGCGATGCCTCGTATGGAAGGATGTTGGGTGATGTTTTAGTGTCTGATGGTGTTTGGGATGCTGGGTTATGTGTTCCTGTAAAGGATTGTGGAAGGGTGAGCCTAAGTCTAAGTAAAATTTTGGTTTCTGTGTGGACTTAGTCTTAAAGAAATTGGAGTTGAAGGCTAAGTCTATGAACCTGTTTAAGGATTTATCAGCCTTAGCCTTGGAAGTTGGACTTATCTTGGTATGATTGTGGAGACAAGGTAGGACAGAGTGGTAGGTCCAGCGTGGTCTAGGTCAGGAGTTTAGGCTTTCAGCAGGTGAGGTTCAGAAGGCCTAGTCTAGGAGTCAGCAAAGGATATTTTCTCAGGCAGGCAGGGTCAGTCCATTTAAGCTCCCAAGACAAAGAAAATCTGCCTTTCAGCTGCCACAAAGAAGTTCTGGATACATACACCATGCGGGGATTAGTTCTGGATATCAGAAACATGGGATTTTTTTAGAGGCATGCCATGCATATTTTGAAGGCATGCAAGAGCCTAGGGGCCATTCAGATTTCTCTCTCACAGACAGGGACATATCCCAACATATTCTCTCTGTTGACAACTAGCTCCACAAGGGGCCTCTTGGATTCCAACTAATCCTGTTCCTAGTAGTTCCGTGAAAGGGAACTAGGGAGGCTTCAACACTTCGTATCTTCACCCATGTCTTTACTTATCTGGCCATCTTCAACATTTTGTCTATACAGCAGCTTTTACCTCTTTTCTCTGTTCAAAGGACATGGACTGCAACTTTAGGGAAGTATCTGGCTTATTTTCAAATGGATAAGCTTATTAGATCTCACCTAAAGACAAAGTGGAGCTCATTATTTCTTCTGCAGAAGACTGCACTTATCCACTCATCAGTCATGTTCACAAAGGTCACGCAGCTTATCCACTGCTAAGTAGCTATTCAAAGGTTCTCCAGTGAACTTAGCTTACTTGCCTGAGCTGGGCTCAACTCAATCCTTCTACTTCATAGACATTTTGGATTATGTCATAGAAGTTTGCTAAGATCTACACATTCTAGATTATAATAAGTCCAGTTCAGTACTAGGGTATTCTGTGATTCTATAAAGTCAAAGAAGATACCCTCACCCATGTGCTATGCCTTCACAGACTGGAAGACAGAATTTTCAGATGGCCTTTTCAACACTGACTATACCTTCAGTCCTTCAACTCTACTCCCAGTCCTGCATTCAGTATTCTGACTGCCCCTTTAAAGTTCCTGGTCCTTCAAATCTAGGAGTCCATGCATCTTGGTGATGGACAATGCCATGCCAAGCTGTGGACACTGCTCAATGTTGGACACTGTCATTCACTGTAATCATTTGCACACATTGGGGATTTTTGTGGTCAAATAATACCTTGCATTCAAACAAGGGACTTGCTGGTGGGCTCCAGGACAGTCACACCTTCTGTTAACGACAGATGCCTCAGACATTGCTAAGCTCCAGATCTACATTCTAAATGCATTGCTGCTTGAGAGGCATGCTAACGAAAATGGAATATCAACACAAGTGGCCTGCCAGAGCACAGGGAGTACATATCAACAAAAAGAGATGTTAGCAGTCACCAGTTTATTTCAATGGCTTCATAGTTACACAACAACCAGCAGGGTACATCAACAAACAAGGACAACACAACTGCTCCATGTGGTACATCAACAAACAAGAACAACACAACTTGCATGTGCTGCTTGTGCAGGCAAGCAAATGATTTCTTTCTGCAACTAAGCAGCAGGCAACTGATCTGTGAAGCCTGAAGCAACTTGCACATGCTCCTGTTAAGAAGCTTCTGATCAAATTACCAATCACGAGTGGAAGTGTCATCATGGATCTGTATCAAACATCTAACAGTGTCCACCAGAACCCAGACATTGATCTGTTCGGTTCACAACCCTTCTTCATCACACAGCTTGGAAAGTGGATGCTCTTCAAACAGGTTGAACCAGCTTTTGTATGCTTTTCCCACCTCTGCTTCATTCTCCCAAAGGTGCTTCCTAAGCTTTTCCAACAAGCCAAGGAAAATTTCCAAAGATACCAGCCCACAAGACAAGCATTAGATGCCCATAATAGCTCCAGGCGCTGGTCTACCGGCACCTACTGATTTTTCTCTGTAAAGAAGCCCCTCTTCTTTACCCTACCACCACTCAAATGTCAAGAGTCAGGTCTCAATCCTGGCCAATGTCTCATTTCACAAATCTCTTCTATCTCTCTCAACTTCCTCAACAAGTTTCCAATGGTCTCAACTTCCTCAACAAGGACCCTAGTACAAGAAAGTGAATGCGCCAAAAAATGGAGAAGTTTTTTATTTTTTGCAAGTTTCGACAATTGGGAGATTTCTGAGCTAATTTGAGGTTAAAATTTCAATATCTCTCTGAGTTATTGGACAAAGTTATGTCTTTTTTCCTTTTCAAGATTATCAGTGCTGCAATTGCAGCACTTCATATTGGAACACCCATTGTTGTTTTTCCATGATTGTTCGCGATCATTGCTTAGCTTTCAAGCAAAGAGGGACCCTGCATTAAGACCCTCCTGCCTGCTTGGGATACTCCTGCTTGGGTTGGAGAAACCTACTTGGAGAATTTTTGAGCCTCTGCTTGAGCTGAGCCAATTTTTTAGATTGATATGATTTTTTGATTTGAACTTTTTTTTTGCCATTACACTTTTTGCAAGGAGGAGCCTTAGGCCCTGTTGCCTTTTTCATTTTTCATAAGGATAGATAAGGATAGGGTATCTGTATCTTTCTATCTATCCTTTAGTGTATAGGTGGTTCCAAACCTAAGCCCTTTTTCCATCACTTTGCCCTCTCCTTCTTTAAAAGGGAAATTATTTTTTTTACTTTTAGATGTAGATATACACTTAAATTTTTTAGCTTTAGGATTATTTGAGGGTGTAAAGATTTTTGTTTGTTTCTGTTTGTTTTTTTTTCTTTGGGTTTCTTTGGCCAACACAGCTTGTCAAAACAAACCATAGCTAGATTTTTGGGGTTTTGCATATTGCATTGGGATTCCATGCATCCAGATTATTCCATCATTCCAGCCATTATCCACCTAGGGCTACTGCCATTAGCATTTCCTTAAGGGGGTGGCTAAGGAAGGATATTTTGGAGGCAGCCTTGGAGTTCAGTGCATTTCTCTAAGCATTATCACCCTTCTCTCTCTCTCTAAGTCAGGGGCTGGTTTTGCCACAGCTATTTTGCAAGGCATATTTGCAGCCTCTTTCTTCTTATGATTTGCCAGCCTCTTACCTCTGCTTTTTGGGATTCTTCTCTGCTTTTTTCTGCTGCAGCAATCTGAAATGAAGAGTGGTGTAGCAGCTTTTGTACCATAAATGTCAGATGTCTATATCCACATTGTCCAAGTCAACCCCTCCTCCTTCTTCCCCTCTGTGTTGGGTGTGTGTAGGTGAGGGAGGTTATATGGGTATTTTGTTATATTGTACATATTTTTTTTTTTTATTGTTGTTGTTTTTTTTTTTTGGTTTTTAGCTTTTGGTTTTCTTCTGTCTTCTGGGCAAAAAAAAGACTGAGGATATGGCGTATGTCATGCATGAAGTACCCTAGTACATTGACGACGCTGTCTGCATCGCTTCTGACCCTGACCAGCCATATATACTTTGGTATGTATTCGGACAGAGGACGGATAACCCAATAGTTAGGCAGCAATGTGGTGGGATCCTAAATCTACACATTATGGTAGGTACAAAACTGTACTTTTTATCTGCTAAAATAAGACATTTGTCATTTTTTTGTTCTTTTTCAGGCTATTATAAAATACAGAATGTGTGTGTGTGTCTTTTTTTATGCTAAGAGGTTGAGAGCTGTGGTGAGAAATGAATTCACTAAATGATAGCCATTAAGTTTTCAGTCTTCCTATTTTTCAGGAAGCTGCCGATTTGGCATAGTGGTATGTTGCTCTGACTGTAGTGCATAGGGTCTCAAGACTTGCTAGTGAAATGCATGGTGGTAACACATTTTATTCTAGCAGCTTTACAAAATTATACAAACAATGTTTAAAATGTGTCCCTGGTTTTTGACCTTTTGCCCCCCCCCCCCAAAAAAAATGAAATTGAAAATGAGTGCGAGAAGCTGTGCAAGATGCCTATGGCTTACACTACTGTCATTCTATTTATAGTGTGAATATGGAAGTAGACTTTTATGATGGAAATGTTCTGAATTGGGCAGTTTTGTCATTATTTGTTCATGCATTTTGTTTCATTGCCTACAGTACAGCCTACTGGAAAAATGTTGTATACAAGGAATATAATTTAATAAAGTCAGGAAGGTGTATCAAAGAAAAGAACACGTATGTTTCTTGTGTTGTTTGCAAGGGGCCAATGATTTGAAAACAGTCCAAAGGTAATCTTTTTATCCACCACTGGCCAGATGCATTTTCTTTGGATGTGGTGTAGGTTTCAATGCTGTTTCAATGAATGTGAGTTTCAAGGGCAGAGAAGTTTTAATGCCAAGTCTGTTTTCATTGTGAGACAGTATTGCTTTATTTACCAGATGTCTATTAGTGTTTGTGCATTGTTGTGCTGTAAAATGTAAAAATAAAATACAAATAATCATTGTAGAAGTAAAGCAGTATGCACACATTAGTGTTTATGGTAAATGGGGCGAAAGCCAGGTAATGGGACATTGGAATGCGTGCAGGGGGACTGGTGCCATATTTTGGTTGTCTGTTCTTCAGTTTGCGTTTGAAAGTTGGTATCCCGCAATTCCATTGGAGTGGGTGGGGTTATGTAATTATGTATGCAAATTAGATGTTAATCAGTGTACAGATTTGTACCTATTTTTCATGGACCTTGTCCAGATTTTTGATGTTTCCAGGTTGACAGGTATGCCTGGAGATCATTACACAGGGACTAAAAGGAGCTAAGACTAGTTCTGCAAAGAATCCTATTCCTTCTGACAAGGACTCCAGAGCTCTGTCAGTTCCACATGTTAAAATATCAACAACACACTTTGTAACTATTAAAACAAAAGATTTCAACCTTTCCTGACTGTGCCAATTCAAAAGATTAGCAAATTTACTGCACTCTATTTGTCAAGTGGCTAAACACTCATTACACTGTGGATATGATGGCCTGGAAGCCTCAAGCAGGGCAGCAGTGTCAGGATCTGTCATTAGGAGACATGCATGGTTAAAGGAACAACCTCTCCCTTATTATGTCAAATCTAAATTACTTGATGCACCCTTGGCTAAGGACCACTTTTTAGGAGTAAAAGCAGAAGAGGTGCTTAAAAAGATGGAAGACAAAGCAAAATCTATGCAAACAGTAAAATATTTCCTTCAGGTACAACCTCCTAGGTTCAGCAGGAATTTTCCTTCAAAACACTGGTCTTTTCCTGCACCTAGCAGACAGGGGCAAGGTAAGCCCCGCATGGACAGACCACCCAGACTCCTCTCCCAGGGAGAGCAGAGAACCAAACAGTGGACCACTTCTGCTCCAAAGGCAAGGAATTCTAAGCCATCCCTCCTATGACTAAAACTCTCAATGACTCCTTCTCGCCCCTCTGCCCTCTTTCCACTCACCAAAAACTAGGAGGAAGGCTCTCCCTCTGCAAAGAAAATTGGCTTTCTGTAACAAAGGACCAATAGGTCTTAAAGATAATTTTTTCAGGGATACAAATTCTCCTTCAACGAGCTCCCTATTCCAAGAGGGTACCCAGACTTACCTCCAAATCAGTGGGCAGAGGCATTGAAACAAATCCAAACTCTCGTATCTCCAGGAGCAGTAGAACCTGTCCCCTCATATCAAACAAGCAAAGGTTTTTATTCCAGACTATTCCTTGTTCCCAGAAAAGAGGGCACTTGGCGCCCCATCCTGGATCTATCCATTCTGAACACCTTCCTGGTGGTCCCCAAATTCAAAATGCTAACTTTGCAGCAGCTGCTGCCTATGCTGACAAAAAATGCCTGGTTAGTTACCCTTGCTCAAAAATATGCCTACCTCCACATCCCCATAAGGGAATCCCGCAGGAAATTCCTTCGCTTCACAGCAGGCTCACAACACTTTCAGTTCTCTGCGCTACCCTTTGGCTTGTCTACTCCTCCCAGGGTATTCACCAAATGCTTAGCCCCAGCCATAGCCTTTTGTAGACGGAAAAATATACAAATTTAAATTTATTTGGACGACTGCCTCATTCAGGCAGATTGCAAAGAAAAGCTTCTCAAGGACCTCCTCTTTGTCAAAACCCTCCTAACCTCCTTAGGGTACACCGTCAACGAGATGAAATCAAGGCAAACACTCTCCAGGAAGATCATTTTCTTGGGAGCACTGCTGGACACAGCATCCCAAATGGCCTTCCTATCCCCAGAAAAGCAGCTTCCTGCCTCTCTATTTTACACAGCTGGTTCCAGAAGTCGCCTCAGTGTGAGGAAGTTCCTGCAAGCCTTGGGGTACATGGCATCTTCCATCCTTCTAATTCCTCTGGCCAGACTTCACATGAGAAAATTTCAAGTGGTACCTAATGAACCTTGGGTGTCAGGATTCTCAACCTCTAGAGACCTCTCTCCTTCTGATCCCCTGTAAAAGGGCCGAGTTTTCTGGTGGGCAGGGACCTGTGCCCAGACCAAGGGTCTTTCCTTTACCCACCGCCCAACTGGGCAGACCATTACCACCGACGCCTCAGACATAGCTTGGGTCGCTCACCTAGAAGGCAGGTACAGCCAAGGTCTTTAGGATGCCCAGCACCTTCCCTTACACATCAACCAGAAGGAAATGATGGCAGTACAAAAGGCTCTGACATCCTTCAAACCCCATCTCAAACCAGGGGTTCTCTTTATCAAAACAGACAACATCACAGTAATGTGGTACATCAACAAACAGGGAGGTACCCAATCTTACCCTCTGTGCAGGCTTGCCATGAACCTCTGGCTGACAGACTCTTCCATGGGGCTACACCTGATAGCCCAATAACTACCAGGGATCAACAACACCCTGGCAGACCACTTAAGCAGAAAAGTACTGGACCTCCACGAATGGCAGCTCCACAGAAAAATCTTTTTACAAATCACTCAGGTGTGGGGGACTCCGGAGGTGGATATCTTTGCTTCGCATCTCAACCATCAGCTGAAAAAATTCTGTACCAGGGAGCATCACCACCTAACCTGGAAGGTGGATGCCTTGACCTTCCCCTGGAACACCCTCTTTGTGTATGCATTCCCTCCTCTGCCTCTTATTTCCCAAGATACTGATCAGAATAAGGGAGGAGAGACCAAAGGCCATCCTCACTGCTATAGACTGGCCCAGACAACATTGGTATCCCTTACTGTGCAGCTTGGCATTACAGCCTCCCAGGCAGCTTCCTCTGATCTCAGACCTCTTAACTCTAGTGGGGGTGGATGCTGCACCCAGACTTGCAGACAAACTATTAGCATGGCTAATACTCTAAAGGCAAACAAGGGGCCCCTGTTAAAGCAAACAGGTCCTAGACATTATCACAGAGGCCAGAGGGCCCAGCACCAGAAAATCGTACGTAGGAAAATGGAAAAGATTCTGCTCGTGGAGCCAGTCCAGAAGGTGCAATACCTCACAACCTTCCATCCCTCTTATCCTGGACTACCTAGCAGAGTTCCTTAATAGGGGCCTCTCCTTTTCCTCTATTAAAATTCATGCCTCAGCCATTTCAGCTCATTTTGATACAGAACAGCCCATGTTCTCCCATCCTTTGATTAAACAATTCCTCAGAGGGGCTTCTAATATCAGACCTCCCAGAAAGCCACCCACTCCATCTTAGGACCTGAGTAACTTTACCACCCTTCGAACCTGCTGCTTCAGCAGACCTAAGATACCTCTCCTGGAAGACTTCTTTTCTCCTAGCTGTCACCTCAGCCAGGAGGGTTACAGAATTTCAGGCACTGATGGCCATTGAGCTCTTCATCATCTTCCATGCAGACAGGGTCTCCTTGAGGACTAATCCCTCCTTTATGCCCAAGGCAATATCTAATGTAACTCTTAACCAGGCCATACATCTACCCACCTTTACTAACCCTCAAAACAAGGGGGAAAGAATTCTGCACTCACTAGACATGAACAGACAGCTCAGATGCTATCTGGACCGTACTATACCCTTCAGGAAAACAGACCAACTACTTGTCAACTTTGCCCCAAGGGCAGAGGGGAAGCCCATTTCCAAACAGACCATTTCCAAATGGATATCACACCGTATCCATTTCTGCTGTAGATTTCAGTGGAGCCCCTCCCCCCAGTCTATTCGAAACCATTCCACTAGGGCAGCCTCCACTTCCACAGCATTCCTCAGAGGAGTTCCCACCACGGACATCCTAGAAGCTGCCACCTGGACTTCTGTCCATACCTTTACCAAGCATTACCACCTACCTCTACCACCTACCTCTGTTTTCTAAGGCTAGGGCAGGGTTTTCCTCTGCAGTTCTGCTGGGCATATTGACCCATTCCTAAGTCTCTTACTAATCTTGTGTAGATAAATACGGCAGTAAGAAGCACGGCTATCATAAAATAAAAACTGTAATTCGATACAGGCAAGTGCTTTCACCACACAACTGTCACAAAATGCCTGGCACCCAGCCATTGCTTACTGCAGACAGAGAAATATTCAAATTTACCTGTACTTGGACGACTGCCTGATTCAGGCAGACAGTCAGGAATTGCTGTTGCAGCACCTGACATTTGTAAAAAAAGCTTCTAACCTCCCTGGGGTACACCATCAATGAAAAGAAATCAAAACTAGTCCCCAGTCAAAAGATTGTATTCCTGGGAGCAAGCTTGGACACAACATCCCAGTTGGCATACCTCACTCTAGAAAAACAAGCCTATCTGACAGACTATTTTACTCTAATGGCCACCAGAACCCAGCTATCCGCAAGGAAAATCCTGCAGGCCCTAGGGCTCATGGCCTCATGCATCCTACTAATTCCATATGCCAGACTGCATATGAGGAAACTTCAGTAGTACTTAAAGTCTTTGGTGCCAACATTCTTAGGACCTGGAAACCATCACTCCTATTATACCCTGTCTAAGGACAGAGTTTTTTTGGTGGGCAGCAGCATGTAACCACAACAAGGGACTGCCCTTTACTCAACCCCATGCCGTCCAGACCCTAACCACTGACGCATCAGACTATGCCTGGGGGGCACACATGGACGACAAGTGCATTCAGGGCCACTGGAGCACAAGTCAAATTCATCTGCATATCAACCAAAACGAGATGCTAGCTGTGCAGCATGCTGTGACAGCCTTCAGATCCCTACTCTCCCCAGGACACCTGCTACTAAAAACAGACAGCGCCACAGTGATGTGGTACATCAGCAAGCGGGGGAAACCCACTCTCACCCACTCTGCAGGCTAGCCTTGGCCCTGTGGAACATGGCCTTAGACATGCAGGTCAATCTGCAAGCTCAGTTCCTGCCAGGCAAACAAAACTCGATGGCAGACGACTTAAGCAGAAATCTCATAGACCCACACGAGTAGCAATTAGAGCCCAGCACCTTCAACCTTCTGATTCAGAAATGGGGGGCCCTGGAGGTGGATCTCTTTGCCTCCCCCTGCAATCACCAGCTGAGCAAATTTTTCACCAGGACACCTTACAGCAGGGCCTGGAAAGTGGATGCCCTGTCCTTCCAGTGGGTAAAACTCTCAATCTATGCCTTTCCCCCTCTGCCCCTTCTCCTAAGAGTATTGCTCAAGGTAAGACGGGACAGACCAAGGACAATTCATGCCAACACTGGTGCCCACTCCTGTGCAGCCTGTCACTGGTGCCACTCTGGCACCTACACCAGAACCCAGCCCTGCTCTCTCAGCAGGGGGGACAGATATTGCATCAACAACTGCAAACCCTAAATCTTGCAGCCTGGCTTATTCCTTGAAATCTCCCCCAGTAACCAGCCTAAGCAAGCAGGTGCTGGACGTCATCCTTGAGGCCAGAAGACCCAGTACAAGGAAATCCTATGCTGATAAGTGGAAAAGGTACTGTTCTTGATTCAGTCTAAAGGAGAGGACACAACTCTGCCCTCCCTGCCTCTAATCCTGGATTACTTAGCATATCTACTCCACAGAGGCCTGTCCTTCTCCTCCATTAAGATCCATGCCTCTGCCATTTCGGCTCATTACAACACTGAGCTGCCTCTCTTCTCTCACCCTCTTATCAAACAGTTCCTGAGAGGGGCAAACAACTTAAGGCCACCAAGGAGAACACCCACTCCTGCTTGGGACCTTAACTTTGTACTGGAAAAGCTCACGCTACCCCCCTTTGAGCCTGCAGCATCAGCAGAGTTAAAATTCTTCTCTTGGAAAACAGCCTTACTTCTGGCCATCACTTCAGCTAGAAGAGTGTCTGAGCTACAAGCACTTATGGCTGTGGAATCCTTCATTATTTTCCATGCTGACAGGGTTTCCCTCAGGACTAACCTTTCCTTTATGCCTAAAGTGGTGCCCGCTGTGGTTCTCAACCAATCTATCCATTTGCTAACCTTCTTCCCTAATCTTCAGAATAAAGGGGAAAGGATCCTGCACACCTTGGACGTGCACAGACAGCTCAGATTCTACCAGGATAGGACTAAACCCTTCAGGAAATCTAACCAGTTACTAGACAGCTTTGCACCAGGGGCAGAGGGCAAGGCCATTTCTAAGCAAACACTTTCTAAACGGATAGCACACTGCATCCAGTTCTGCTACAAGCACCACGAGAAACCAACCCCTCAGGGGGTCAGAACACATTCCGCTAGGGCAACTTCTACCTCTACAGCATTCCTCAGGGGAGTCCCTATCAGTGACATCCTAGAAGCTGCTACCTGGAGTTCTGTACATACCTTCACCAAGCATTACCACCTGCCTGTCTTTTCCAAATCCAGGGTGGGTTTTGCAGCAGCAGTCCTGCAAGGCATACTAGCCAGCCCCAACTCTTCTTGACTGCCTCCACCCTTCCTCAGCTTTGGGAATCTACCCAAGTGTGTTGACTGCAACAGTGAAATACGAAGAACATAGTACAGTTGTATACACTTACCATAAATGTAGATGTTCGAGTCTATTCACTGCTGCAGTCCTGGTTTCCCTCCCTCCAGCTCCCTTGTCTCTCTCTCTCTCTCTCTCTCTCTATGTTTAATACTCACCCCTTTCAGGGGTATTGCTATTAGTATTTACTTTTTACTGGGGGTGTTTTTTCACCACCATAACTTAGCTTCCTATTTGGGGGGCTCCTGATATTTGGGGCAAGAAAACCTGATGTAATGGCATCGGCTGCCTTTTTTTATACCCCTGACAACCTGGCATCAGTCCTGAAGTGACAGCAACTGATGCAGAAATACTAAGTATCTGGTATTTGGGCCGACTGAGGGCTATCTGAAGGTAGATAACCCAAGTGTGATGACTGCAACAGTGAATACACTCGAACATCTGCATTTATGGTAAGTGTACACAACTGTACTTTTGAGAGGAACCTACTTTTTCCTCTCGCCTTTTTAAGGAATTTTTGAAGGGTGTTTTTCCTGCTTCATCCTCCTGTCAAGGATCCTTCCTTGGGACCTTTCTTTTCTGCTGCACTGTCTTACACAGAGTCCCTTTGAGCCTGCTGCTACATGCGATGTAACATGTTTTATCATGGAAGACTGCCTTTTTGGTGGCCATAACTTCAGCAAAATGAGTTTCAGAGTCGCATGCTCTTTCTATCAATCCACCTTACGTGGTGTTTCGTAAAGACAGAGTGGCTGTCTGGACCAATCCTTCATTCATGCCTAAGATAGCAATGGAAGCAAATTTGAATCAGTCAATTCATTTGCCGGTTTTCTTCCCTAACTTTTCTAATAAAGAAGAATATCTGCTACATACGCTTGATGTTCATAGACAGTTATGGTTCTACTTGGATAGAACAAAGAGTTTCTGCAAATCTGACCAACTGTTTGTGGCATTTTCTTTTAACAGACAGGGTCATGCGTTTTCTAAGGTTACTATTTCTCGTTGGATTTCGAAATGTATTTCCTTGGGGTATTCATCTAAAAGTTTATCTTTACCAAGTCCAGTCAGAGCTCATTCCACTAGATCTGTGGCTGTGTCAGCTGCCTATATGGCCTGTCATTTGGTGAATGAGATTTGTGTGGCAGCCACCTGGTCTACTCCTCACACTTTTGTTAATCATTATAAGCTTGACATTGTCTCCAGGAACAGGGCTTCCTTTGGCTCCATAGTTCTTCGGCATGTCCTTCCGTGAAGCCATCCAGGACTTAGGGTAGCTGGGGACGCTGACCCAAGAGTGAGGAATAGTGACATGGATAACATCAGATAAAAGTTATGTACTTACCATAACTTGCCATGTGTGTTATCCTGTGTCACTATTCATCACTATCCCTCCCTCCTTCCCCCATCCTGTGGACCTAGAAGAAGTGGAGATGTCCTATATGATAGTCAAGGTCTTCCTTAGCTGCTTTCTAGCTTTAGGGCAAACTCAGTCTGAGGGGTTAGAGGGCAGCAAGGGATCATAAGAGTGGGAGGAGCTCAAGCCTTGAAGCTGTCTGTAAAGTTGCTGGCTAAGATCTGATGTCGGATCCTACTACCCAAGAGTGATGAATAGTGACGTAGGATAACATAGATGCCAAGTTATGGTTAAGTACATAACTCTTTTTCGCCTGTCTTGAAGATACTGCACACCACAGTTGATGCTCAAAGCGGTTGGTCTGTACAACTCTTCTCCCTGTAGGGCATTATCTAGAGTCTGTGATGCTGTGCACAACTTCATTTTCGGATGAGTTTGAGATGGAAACTCTCTGCATATTCTCCCTGTGTCTCTGTGGGGCTTCTCCCACCTCCCAAAAACATGCTAACTCCATGCAGGCATTGGCTGGAGGTCAGGATCGACCCTTTTACTTTTGTGCATGGGAAGTGAAGACCTTAACCATTATGTCAACTGGTCATGTCAGAAGAAACACATTGAACCCCCAAGGAGTCTCCCATCCCAAAAACCCTAAGTTTAGAGAAATTTTAGAAATGATGTAGCTGACGGGTTCATGACCAATCAACCTCACCTCTTGGAGGAGGAGATCCTCCAGAAGGACTTTAGCCCCCCCCCAACCTGACAAACTGATTAATACGTTATGCAGTAGAGCTTGGAGGAACCAGATAGTGATCATCATTAGACACTGTTACTGTAACCTAAGCTATATGGAACATATCCTGCCAAGAATTGGTTGTCCAGCTAGTATTCAGAGCTTTTGGGCACCTTACATGTGCGCACCATACATCTAAGGAGGCACAAGAGCATGACAGTAGAAAATCAGATGTACAGGCACAAAATTCAGAACATTTTCCTTTGAAGTTACCTGTCAGACTGTGTATTCTCTGCATCCTCATTAGTTTGTTGGTTAGCTTGTTTAATATTTTGGACAGATAAGCAACCTATTGCAAACTTTCTTTCTGTATTGCTGTGAAAAAATTGTGCTACTTATTGCTTATGTCTAGGAGGAAGGTGAAGTGTCTGTGTGGATAGTAGATTCCATACAGAGATTCCTTTGCAGGTTGTCTTTTTTGCTTAGGGGAGGAGCACTACTTCTGTCATGTAATCTGTTTAAAGTTTATCTCTAAAACGATTAGAAATTTGTTTAGGTCCTTTAAACTTTACATAGAAAACCAGTAGCTTAAATCCCTTGCCCAGCCAATGATGGGGGGTAGCTTGCACATCTCTCTTGTGGCTTCTGAGAAGAAGAAAACCCTCCAAGAGGTCTCTGAATCAACTTCAGCTGTATCCTTTTGTAGTCCTCAGCGGATGATTCCCCTGTGGCCATATCAGAGTCCTTGGACTGTTTGTCTGACGCTGTCGACCCCTCTGGTGCTCCTCCTTGGGAAACCACTAATGGTTAAGAGTCAAGCATGTTAGCCATTGTTGGACATATTCCTGCTGGTGAGAAGGTAGAACCATGCTTGGTTATCTCGGAAGGGCCAGAAGGCATCCTGTAGCACCCATGTTGAAGTCTGTACGTTGGAATCTGATCTGATTTTCTCTTTATCTACTCCTAAAAAGACCTAGAAGGCTAAACTTGTTTCTCCTGCTACAACACGTATAATTAAAGAATCTGGAAATGAATGTTTTCCTTTGCAAAAGGTATTTTAAGACCTTTCAGTCACTTAAGAATGCGTCTCAAAATTATTCCTATTTTTATTTTTAATTTATTCTATTTTATTTAACATTTGTTTACTGGGAAAGTCTGGCTGCGACAAAGTCCATTTTCAGTGGAGGCCTGGGGAGAAATGCTCCAGATGCATGTTTTTGGAATGTGGGAGGAAACCGCAGCACCCAGAGGAAGCCCACGCAAAAGCAGGGAGGACATGCAGACTCCACACAGAAGACACACCAGAATTGAACTTATGAACCTCTTGCTGTGAGGTGACAGTGCTAACCACTGCACTACTGCTCCAGTTTAAAATCTTCTTCTTTTTAAGACCGTGACTTCTGATATAAGAGACGTTGGACTAGATTACGCTTCCTAAGTATCTTTTCAAAAGTCCATGGAGTTAGAATCTAAACAAAGTATTTCTTCACATTCTACAGTGGGAGAAATATCTTTTTCTGATACTTATAGAAGGAATGTAAGACTTATTTCAGTGAGAGCAAAAAGAAACTCTGATAACACAGAAAAGATACTACCATCTTTTACTAGTGGAACACCCTAAACCCTTGACTATTCCTTCTGTCATAGAAGCATTAGAGGATGCCTTTATTGCTAATTGTGCTTCACCTGACAGTCATGCCCATGCACCCATTAAGTGAGATGGGCTTTGCAAGGTACCTTGAATGCACAAGTTTCTTTTTTGTAACCCTGTTTTTTATTTATCTGCTATTTCTTTAACAAAAGGCTTTAGCTGTAGACATCGTACTGCCTCTAATCCCATACCATAGGTCACGTGTGGCAGAGCTTTTGACAGGTACAGGAAGAAGGTTTATATATCTTCCACTCTAGCTTTCAGAAGAGTCAGTTGTCAAGCAGACATGGCTAAATATCTATCTGATGTTATCAAGCTTCATCTATTATTGACTTGTGGGTTTCAATTCTGATCCTCGTTATAAATCTCGCATCAGCCAAAAAAATCTCACGAGCTGCTAGTCTACCCACAATGCCCCTCTCCGCATTACCAGAGATCTCGTTTGACGTGCTTACAAAAAGATGTGTTAGCCCTCTCTTGTGTAGCTAAGTATATTTTTATATATTATCTTTTTCTACTGTTCCTTTCCTATCCTTTAAATCTTTGCCTGCCTGTTGTGAGTGTACTGTAATTTCCTATTATCATTGGTAAATTCTCCCTACCGTTGTTGCTAGTCTTTCCCTTTTTCTCTGCCATTGGTAGGGTGTCTATCATCGTTGTTAGATTTTTTTCCTCTTTCCTTGTCTCGTGAGTGAAAATCTAATTTCTTTCTTTCTTCTCTCTTTTTCTGCCTTCCTGTTTTGCTTTGTTAGGATCATGGCATAGAAACCAAAAAGCTCCACTACATGGTTTAAGCAGTCTGTAGAGTGCAGCAAAAAGATACCAAACTCTGATAACCATGAATCTTGTGTGTATTGTTTGGGAATTTCCCGTTTGACTGTAGAGTGTTCCATCTACCAGGGTTTCAGTAATCGCACTCTGGCAGAAAGCCCCTTTCGAAAAAGCATCTCTCAGTCCTCTCGTTCAGTGCTGACATCTCCATTGGCACCTGTCATCAAGAAACATAAGCATGCTTCTGAAGCTTCGTCTTCAGAATGAAAGTTAAGATTCTGAGGCTCTCGGAGCAGACTAAATCTCCGACAAAAACTTCACTGGTGCCCTCTACACCGGCTATGACAGTTATTCCTACTATAGCGACTACGGCTTCAAACTTGACCACGGCTGACTGCCAGTCTGACCATTTCGATGCCCACTTCACCCTTGGTGCAGATGGTACTGAAATTAGTGTTATCCACAGAACCCAGGTCTATCTATTCTCCATCTTTGGACTCTTTTAGTGGCAGCTCCCCAGTCCATTCATGGAGAGACCCGAATTGCCTTCTGGTTTATCCATGCACTCCACCAGAAGTCTTTCTGAGGTAGATATTGTTAGGTTTGTGGATCAGATCTTGGCAGCCCAGGGTCTACCATCCTCTTTTCAAGCCCCTCTCCCTTCTAGTGCAGTGGGTTTTTCTCCATCCACCCCTACATATTCTCCCCCTTTAACCTCGACGCAGGCTTCAAAGCTTTCGACTTCAGTGTCCCAGGTACCAATAGCTTCTGCAGCGACAGCACTTCTGCTTCGGCGCCAAGTCTAGCCCTGACTCCCTTGGTGCCTTTGGCACCATTGGGTTCCCAGAACCGTGTCTTTGCTGTCGGGCCCAGGGATTCGAGCCGGCTCTGAGTTTTTCCATGGAGCCCACAGTGTCCCTTTTGGCTGCATTGGCGGTGAACCCTTCCTTGGTTCCGGTCTGTGAGGTGGGGCTCTTGGGGTGGGGTGTGACCCCAGTTCCGAGTTTGTCTCTGTTCTGGGCTCCATCCTTCCTCAGGGGGTCC
Source organism: Protopterus annectens (assembly GCF_019279795.1). Classification (NCBI taxonomy): domain Eukaryota; kingdom Metazoa; phylum Chordata; order Ceratodontiformes; family Protopteridae; genus Protopterus; species Protopterus annectens. Next base: position 903,299,739 of record NC_056739.1, read on the forward strand.
TGCCTTTCAGGCTATGGAAAGGGCTTTACCCACTGCTTCATGTCAGGGTGTTATTGGAGTCTTCGCTGTGACCCCAGGTTCTTCAGTTCAGCCACCAACCTCTACCCCTGGACAGCATGCACCACAGTTGCAAGACTTGCCTTCTAAAGGCAATCCATCTTCCGAGTCCTCTTCAGATGTCCCTACTGAAGACCCCCCCTCAGAAGAAACTGTGTAAGAGGAAATACCTTGATTCTCCTGAAGAATCCATCACAGAGGACATGAATTTCGATGAAGGGGGGGTTCCCCACGGTCACCCCCAGAAGACGTCTCCTTTGGAGACATTCTGGAGATCCTAAAAAAAGAGGGGTGATTGGAAGTCCAAAAGCCATCTTCGTAGGAATCTGTGTACTTGCAGGCCTTTGGTGCTTGCCCATCTACCTCCTGGGTGACCCTGGATGATTTGATTAAACTAATTGCTCAGCGGGCTTGGAAGGCTCTTGATGCTGTGAAACCAGTCCCCCAGAGAACTGACAAAATCCTTACTGCTCCATAAGACCAACCACATTGGGCGGAGGGCTTGGTAGTAGATGCCATGGTGGTAGCAGCTGCCAAGAAAAAAGAACTAGCTGAGGAAATTTCTACTGTCTATCCACTGAACCAGGAGTCCAGGGAGATGGACAGATTTGGGAAGCGGGTCTATGCATCATCGACCTTCTCTATCAGATCTTTGAACTTTTTGGCACATTTGACAAGGCTCTAAAGGGATCTGTTCAAGGAGGTGTCAGATACCCTGGCAGGAGCTGTGGCTGATGGGGTCGAGGAAAAAGTGGCCTCCCAACTAGTTACCTTGGAGTCTATTTCAAACTCATCCGTGAGGGTCATGCAGCTGAAGGGGCAACCAGGTCAGCAGCTTCAGGCATCGCAATTCGGAGACATGCTTGGGTGTGTCTGTGCAAGTTTGCGGAAGCATTCAAGTCTTCCTTTGGCAATCCCCCATTTGACGGGTCCTCCATGTTTGGTCCCGAAGTAAAGGAAACTCTGTCCAGGTGTGAAAAGGATGGAAAGACTTTGTCTGCTGTGGGCATACATTTTTCCACTCCTCAACGATCCTATTCCAGGAGTCAAAGGAGTGGTAAAATATGGTTCAAGAAATCCTAGATGCTTTCCAGGACACACATGGCTCAGACGCCCCTTGGGGCAGAGGGGGGAGTTATAGTGCCCTGAGGCAGGGGTGGTCTGCAGAATCAGGGTCCCAGGGATTCGTTTTCTGGTCAACCCTGGCAGGGTTCCTAAAGGGGGGCCCGATTGCTTACCTGTGGAAGCAGTTGGGAGAAGATTTTCCTTGCACCCAAAAGCCTGGCAACACATAACCACTGATGCCTGGGTACAAAGGATCATTTCCAGAGGTTATCTAATACCCTTCACCCTTTACCCAAGATCCCCAGCAAGACTCCTCAATGTTCCACCCAGTCAGAGAGTTCAAGCAGCAACAGAGATACAAAAGCTGCTAGAAAAACAGAGTCGTCCAAGAAGTCCCACCAGAACAACTAGGATCAATTTTTTACTCAAGATTCTTTTTACTGACAAAAAAAAAACTGGGGACTGAAGGCCAGCTTTGGATCTCAGGGTTCTGGACAAGTTTGTCCAACCAGCAAAATTCCGGATGGTCACGGCTCAGTCAATTCTCTCTTTCTTAGAGAAAGATGATTGGATGTGCTCTATAAATTTTCAAGACGTGTATTACCACTTAAAGGTGGACAAATGCTCGAGAAAGTTCATCCACTTCTGAACTGGAGCCAGTCATTTCCAATTCAGAGTGCTGCCCTTTGGTCTCACCACAGCCCCCAGGGTGTTCACCAAATGTATGGCAGCCACAGCCCATCTGAGCCTGCTCGGATTCTGGGTGTTTCCTTACTTAGACGACTGGCTCCTGACCACTCCCACCAGGCATCTACTTCTAGAAACTACGGTTTACATTCTGAAGCTAGCCCTTCAGTTAGGCATAACGGTCAATACCACAAAGTCTCAGCTAACCCATTCTCAGGATATGGAATTTATCGGAGATCGCCTCAACACTGTCTCTTGCATAGCATCTGACTTCTAGAAACTACGGACTACATTCTGAAAGTAGCCCTTCAGTTAGGCATAACGGTCAATCCCACAAAGTCCCAGCTAACCCATTCTCAGGACATGGAATTTATCGGAGCTCGCCTCAACACTGTCTCTTGCATAGCATCGCTTCCTGTACACAGGCTACAGAAAATTCAATCTCATGTTCTCCCTCTTCTTCACTCAAACAAAATTTCTGCTTATCTGATTCTGCAGGCATTGGGTTCCATGGTGGCAGTGATCACGTTGGTTCCATTGGCAAGATTTCACATGAGACTTCTCCAGTGGTTACTTGCAAACCAATGGACTATTCTGACTCACCCCATGAACCATTTGTTTTTCATATCCAGTCGATGCAAGAATGACTTATCCTGGTGGATGCACTCAGAGGAGATTTTTGTAGTCCGCCCCTTTGTTCCCCCTCCGCTCAAGGCAATAGTGCCCACGGATGCTTCCCAGATGGGGGGGGCATTATCTCAGGAAGACAGTCCAAGGTGCTTGGTCCCTCTCTGAGGCCAATTTGCATATCAGTGTTCTGGAGTTAGGAGAAGTGCTTCTGGGTTTGCAAGCATTTCACTCTTCCTTACCTCAAGGGATAACTATACAGTCAGATAACATGTAGGTAGTCTGGTACATCAGCAAACAGGGGGGAACCATGTCCTACCCACTGTGTCGAGAAGCCCTTCCAGTGTGGCAATGGATTGTAACTTCCAACTGCTTTCTGATAGCAATGCACATCCCAGGGATTGCGGACAAACTAAGCAGGTGCATCCTAATCCCTCATTAGTGGTCTCTGAACCCCAGAGTAGCAAAGGAGATCTTTCTTCTGTGGGGCCAGCCTTGCTGTGACCTGTTTGTCTCACCCCTGAACAAAAGGTGCAAAAGATACTTTGCCCTAATTCCCCCCCAAGAGAAGTCCCCCAGGGACACTTTTCTCCATGATTGGCCCCCAGGTCGTCTTTATGCCTTTCCCGTCTTCCCTCTGATCCCTCTTTTTCCCAAGAAAGCAGCTCAGTTGAGAAACAAAGTGATCCTCATTGCACCCTTCTGGCCTCGACAGATATAGTTTCTCTTTCTCTGACCTCATCTACTACACCGGCCTTGGATTCTGGACCCAGTTCTGGATCTCTTCTCTCACCCCCAGAGACTAGTACATCCCATTCTTCAGTCTCTCAAGCTGACAGCTTGGTTTCTCCAATTCCGGCAGTTGCCAGGCATAATGGTATTCATTCTCCCATGTGACACATTTTGATGACATCCCATAAACCATCCACTAGGAGTCTCTACCTTAGTAAATGGAAGAAATTTTCTATTTGGGCCTCTGACAATGGTCTAGACCCCTTTTCAGCACCAGTAGAAAAAAGTCTGGAGTTTTTAACTGCCATCTTTAGTAAAGGAACTACTGCTTCTATTATCAGTTATCCTAGCAGCTATTTCAAATTTCCTTAATGGTATTGGGGATCAACCCTTAATTTCTCACAGACTTTGTAAGGTTTTTCTAAAGGTTGCAATCCACTTGAAGCCCCTTTTCAAAGACCCTCTTCTGCCATGGGATCTAACTCTTGTGTTACAGTTGCTTACTTCACCTCTATTTGAACCCACAGCTACTTGTGATTTAAAATTCCGTTCTTGGAAGACATTGTTCCTTATAGCTGTCACTTCAGCGAGGTGAGTCTCCGAATTACAGGCTTTCTGCTCCAAAGCTCCTTACTAAGTTTTCCACAAAGACTGAGTGTCACTCGGAACGAACCCTACTTTCCTTCCTAAAGTGATATCAGAGACCAGTATCAACCAATCTGTAGACTTGAACAAACCAAAAAAACCTGACAAAATAAACTCAAAAAATCCAAAACTGAAGTTCACACATGTCCACATCCAGCAGGATAAAAGCTTTTAATATAAGTGTTCCACAGTTAAAATTCCAGTTATAAAACAAAGATCCACCATATAAAACCTTGAGATAAGTGCTTTCGTCTCATCACTATCAAGACTTCTTCAGAAAACAAAAAATGCAAAACACCATGTTTAAATCCCCCTCCATAAAGTGATGCCATTGCATTGTTAACCAATCACATGTTGTGTAAAATCCACACCCCACATTTTAACTTCACTTACAACATACATTTAAAGTGGCCAGGTCTACCAAACCTGTTATGTTTTTTTGGTAGAAAAATACTGTAACATTGAAAAAGTTCTTTACTTCGTACACAAACATCTACTTCAAATTTTCTCTCTCTAGAGAATTTAACTGTAGCACACTACAGATATTTACATGATCATTCCACCCTGGGTAGCTGATTGCATTTAGTCGGAGCTGCCAGTCAAGTTCTTTTTTCTCTAATAAAATGGCCCACGGGCCACCTCTCTCTTTCTTTTGAAGTTGTTCTACAACAGTGAATTTAAACTAATGTTTATTATTTTCAGCTATATGCTTATATAATGCGTTATTGATGTTAGTTTTCTTGATGTAGCAGGGGTCGTAAATACGTTCTTTCCAAGACCTTTCGTTCTTACCTATGTAAATTGCTACACATGCTTGACATAAAGCAGTATATACTACTCCACTAGATGTACAGTCGTACCTGTCTTTCATTTTTATTGTATATCCTTTAATAGTAATACTATCCCCTAATAGGATGTACTTACAATAATTACAATGTCCAAACAGTCGCATCCTATAATAATTTTTCATTTTTTCTTCCTTAATTGGTCTCTCTAAAATGCCCTTCAAAGTTAGCCTTTTTCTATAAATGATGACAGGACATTTATCTACCTTTGTCTGAATACTTGGTTTTCCGTCACAAATTACCAATTTTCCATCCATATCTTTTTTACCTTTCCACTCTCCGGACTAAAGGTTGTTACCCCACCACATTTAAACTCTTTTCTCCATTTTTCTTTTTCATTTTCATTAGCCACCTCCTGTTCACCTTCCTTTCTACCACCAAGCAGTGGTTGGTAAAACCCACAATTTCTTTTTTCCATTACTTCTTTTTCAACACTGTTTATCAAGTGCTGGGGATAACCTCCATTCAAAAACATATTTTTCAAGGTAGTACATTCACTTTGGAAATCTTTGCTTCTAGCCACCATTCAGGCCACTCTAACATATTGTCCATTAATAACCGATTTTTTCTGAGTTATTGGGTGGGCACTACTGTAATGTAGTAATCCATTTGAGTATGTTGGTTTTCTAAAAATGGATGCCACATATCTGTGCTCCTGGATGTCCTTTTCTAACCATACATCCAGGTAGGAAATCTTCATTTTATTTACCTGGGATGGTAATTTTAAAAATGTACTAGATGTGTTTATATATGCTTGAAATCTTGCTAGTTCAGGATGTTCTTCATGTTTCACTGTTGCATTAATTACATTTTAGTTATCTGCCTGCAGGTAGTCCTCAGCCACCTGAATACCAGAGTCTTGGATTCCTGCATCGGATGCTGTCTCTTCTTCCATGACGTCAGGTCGTCAGGGGTATAAAACATGCAGCTGATGCCATTACATTAATTTTCATTTTCGAGTTTCAGAACTGAAGTCTTCGAAAAAGCTAAGTACCCCGTTGGGGAACCTTTTTCTTGTTCTAAACCGATGTCAGTAAAAGTTAACAATTGTATTACCTGTGGAAAGCAAATACCTCATAAATATTTTCATTCGTACTGCATTCTTTGCTTAGGCCCAGACCTCAACATCCCTCGCTGTCGGTTTTGTGCCTTATTCAACCCCCAAACTATTCGTCGTTGGTCTATTTTTGCAGCAAATTATTTTGGTACTCGGTTTAACTATCCAGAAATGGCTTCGGTAAGCCATCCAACTATCGATATTCCGAAAAAACATAAAGATAAAGACAGAGACAGACCGCATAGGTTCAAAACTGCTGACGACGCTTCCGTTAAGCTAGTCACCAGTTCGCCTGTACTCAGTGAGGCGCTTTCGTAGTCCCTGATACCCGCTACTTCAGATTCACAGGCCTCTGCTGAGACCCATTCAGAGTCCTGTATGCCGTGAGATGCTTCTCCGACTGTGGAACCTGCAGATGTCTCTAACTTGGATGGGTCCAGAGCCACTGTGCAAGCACCGGCTTCTGAGGGTGTATTCAGACCTACAGACTTGTATTTCAAACCGACGCCATCTTCTTCATCAAGGCCTAAAACTCGCCCCATGCCTAGAAAACTGACGTCCAAACCACATGGTCAGGCCCATATGCCTAAAAAAACAAATGATAAGAATGGCTGAAGACCTTATTACTTTAATTAGGGGAAGCCAGCCTTCCCCCTCTAAGAGACCTAGAACTGATTTTCCATCTGATTCTTCTGATCAGGATTCTGAAATTTCTGTTTCTTCTTATTACCAGGATTTGCCCTTATCTACCTATGAGGATTCTGATGTAGGGGATTCCATTCCCTCTGCTCCCCCCCCCCCCCCAGAAGATTTTTCTTTTGGTGAAACCTTGCACTCTCTTAGGGAGCATTTCCACTGGGTAAGCCAGGATTACTCTGACTCCAAAAAGAGGCTTAGGGAATTCTTACTCCTCCCTCAACACAGACCTTTAGCTATCCCTCCTGTTCTGGACATGGTAGATTATGCCTTCTTGGAATCTAGCCTGGCCCCAGACACTTTACCTCCAGCTCCCAGAAAACCTGACAGGTATTACAGAGTACCTGACTCTCACAAGTTCTTCTTCAAGAATCCTACTGCGGATCCAGAGACCATTTCCCAAGGACCAAAAGGCATTAAGGCTACTACTGCCAAAAACCCTACCCCCTCTGATAGAGATTTCAGGGCCTTGGACAGATGGGGTAAGAAGGTATACACTTCTGCTACTTTGGCCATTAGGGCATTAAACTGTCAGTTACATATGTTAAAAGTATCAACAGCATATTATGGGACTACTTAAACAGAAAATGATGTTGATTGCTGACTGTGCTGAACATAAAGAATTACAAGATTGAATGCATTCTGCTGAAAAAGTTGGTAAACATACTTTGTAATGTGGTTTTGACTCTTCAGAAGTATTTTGCAGGGCTGCTGTCACTGGGTCTGTACTTAGAAGGCATGCTTGGCTCAAGGAGCAAAACTTGCCAGATTATGTTAAAGCTAAATTACTGGATGCTCCCTTAAACCAAGACCGCCTGTTTGGCAACAAAGCAGAAGTTGACCTTAAAAAGATGGAGGAAAAAGTGAAATCTATGCAGACTGTTAAAGATTTCCTGCAAGTACAGCCTCCCAGATTTAGTAGGCATTGGCCTTCTAAGAATTGGTCCTTTCCAGTCTCTTCCAGGCCTTCTCAGTCCAAATCCAGGAACAGCAGACCACCTAGGCTACAGTCTCAAGGTATACACAGGCCTAAGCAGTGGGGGGCTCCCACTTCCAAAGCTGGAAGTAGTAAGACTCCCCCCTATGGAAAAATGTCACAATGACTTAACCTTAACCCTTTCAAGCTCTGCCCAACTGCCTGCTCCCTTAGGGGGAAAGATCGCCCTGCGTGCAAAAAACTGGAAACTCATCACCCAGGACAAATGGGTTTTAAATATACTTTTCCAAGGATACAGATTCCACTTCCACACCTTACCAACCCCAAACGGTTGGCCAGACCTACCCCCAAATCAGTGGGCAGAGGCTCAACAGCAGGTTCTCTCTCTTCTAAGTATCAGGGCTATTCAGCCTGTCCCAGCAGAAGAAAGGGGACAAGGTTTTTACTCAAGACTTTTCCTGGTACCCAGAAAAGACAGCTCCTGGCGTCCTATCCTGGACCTCTCTATTCTAAACACCTTTTTGGTAATCCCAAAATTCAAAATGCTAACACTTCAACAGCTGCTTCCTATGCTAGGCAAAGATGCCTGGTTGGCAACCGTGGACTTAAAGGAAGGTTACCTGCACATCCCAATAAGGGAACCTTGCAGGAAATACCTACACTTCAGAGCAGGCTCCATGCACTGTCGGTTCTCTGCACTTCCCTTTGGCTTATCTACTGCGGCCAGGGTATTTACAAAGTGTCTAGCTCCAGTCATTGCATTTTGCAGGCAGAAAAATATTCAAATATACCCATACCTGGACGATTGTCTGATTAAGGCAGAAAGCCAGGACATGCTATTAAAACATCTGGCATTTGTAAAGAAACTTCTAACCTCACTGGGGTGCACCATAAATGAAAAGAAATTTCATCTAGTACCCTGCCAAACAAATTGTATTCCTGGGAGCAAGCTTGAACACAACTTTCCAGATGGCTTACCTCACGCCAGAGAAACAAGTTTATTTGACAGCCTACTTCAAACTACTGGCCACAAAGACCCAGCTATCTGCAAGGAAAATCCTGCAAGCCCTGGGGTTCATGGCCTCTTGCATTTTACTAATTCCATATGCAAGACTGCATATGAGGAAACTACAGTGGTATCTAAAAAGCCTATGGTGTCAACATTCTCAGGACCTGAAATCAATGATTCCTATCATCTGGGGCAAGAAAAACTGATGTAATGGCGTCAGCTGCATGAGTTATACCCCGACAACCTGACGTCATGGAAAAAGAGAGAGCATCCGATACAGGAATCCAAGACTCTGGTATTCAGGCCGGCTGAGGGCTACCTGCAGGCAGATAACCAAAATGTAATGACTGCAACAGTGAATACACTTGAACATCTACATTTATGGTAAGTGTACACAACTGTACTTTCACTCCCTTTCCATAAAATAAAAATGTCGTCCAGTTAACGAATATACATTTTTATACATGCTTTAAACTCATTGTTTAAGATAAACTTCCTTTCCCACATGGCCGTCACTATATTAGATAAAAGACCCCCCACAGCTTACTCCCATCGCTACACCTTCTTTTTGCAAAAAGTATCTACCTTCAAATAAAATAAAGTTGTTTTTCAGAACCAGTTCTAACAGTTCCTCATATAAGTTCACACGGGCCTGGTCTGCTTGGTGAATTTATACAAATTCACAAAATCAATTAACATCTTCCTCGTGTGGGATAACTGTATACAAGTCTTTTACATTGATTATAACTAACATGTCATCAACTTCAAATACTAATCTGTTACATTTTGTTAAGAAAATCCCAGGAATCCCTATAGATCTGTTTTTCTTTATCCACTAGATGTTTCAATTTTAGATCTAAATATTTTGCACATGCACTTGTTGAAGCCCCCTAGCATCTACTCTTGGTCTTGTGGGGGGGAGGGGGTGTATTCAAATTTTTGTGTATATCTTTGGGATTCAAAATATGTTAGGAATCACAGAGAAACTCACATTGCTATATGCTGCCCCATTAAGTAATTCATACATTTTGGTGCTTTATTTGTCTTTTGACATCATTACCATTCTCCCTCCCTTGTCTGGTTTCATAAACCCAACATTCATCCTTTTGATATGTTCAGTTTCCTCTAAATCCGCTCTTGTTGTATTATAATTTCTATGACCATGTGCTTTAGTCATAAACCTAAAGTCATTTTCACATACTTTTTCATACAGTTATAATATAGGATGTATTGGGGGGGGTTAAAGGTACTTGGAGTCTTAAAGCATGTCTCCACTGCTATATCATCATCAAAAAACAGTTTGAAATTCAGTTTTCTAAGATATAGTTTAAAGTCAGTTAATAATTGTGCAATGTCCACATGCTTTGTTACTAAAAAATGTAATCCTCTTGACATCAGTTCTGCCAAGCTGTCAGTCACTGTCAAGTCTGTATAGTTAAAAATTTTAAAGTCTTTATTTTTATTCATTATTATATTTGCCAATCCGTTTGTTATTTTGTTGTTCAGACCTGTGCTGTTCGCTGTGTTCGCCAATAAGTCAAAGGCCCCATTGAAGTCATTATGCATTCTCGTTTGCACCGTATGTCTGTCTTCAACCGTTCGGTTTGTAACTGCCCCTTCATTTCACTAAATCTGTATATGGCTGGATGACTCTGCATGACAGTTATATTATTGTCTGCTAGTACATTATCCAGTTCACTCAGAGAATTGCAGTTTTGTATCTCCATTAAACTCAGTGCTTTCACTGTACAGTCCTAAAAATTCTGCCCTCGCTGATACTCCGTTTAGTGTCTTTGCCATGGAACATATTGGTTCTGATGATTCCATTGTTTTTTTGTGGCTGTGGATGGGCTGTTCATTGCATTGAACTTCCCTTTCAGTCTGTTTGATCTCTGCAATTGTAGGAATGCTTCTTGATCTAAAAATAGTCATTCATTCCATCTTCTTGTGCCTCTACATTCTCATCAAAATGTGTGTATGAGTTCTGCACATCGTTGTTGGTTTGTCGAACATTGCTGTTAAATTTCCGTCACCCCCCCATGCTTGTCCTGTTGTTTGGTTAGGCAACATTATCCGTGTAATCCTTGTTGTCGCGTTCTAATTTTTTTACATTTATTACGCCATATATGTTCCATTTTATTATAAATGCTAATAAAAATTCTCCCATACTCTGTTCTATATTGCTCAAACTCAGCACATGTAGTAATTTTATTATCCAAAATTCAGTGTAACTGAAAACTTCACTGCTCTGACCCTGCCACCCATGCCCCAAAGCATCCGTACCACCTGTCCCCCACCTAGTTTCTCCAAGGATCAGGTCTTAAATGCCCAGTCCAACAACAAAAACACTGCCTTTGTGGGACCAGATAACATCCCAGGCTGTGTCCTACATGGGTTAACACAGGAATTAGCAACACCACTGGGTACTCTTTTTAATCACAGCCTAAGCCCTGGCTTCATCCCAACAGAATAGAAACCCGCAACCGTCATCTTCTTGTACAAAGGGGTTGCATTCACTGATCCCGGGAACTATAGACCCATTAGCCTGACCAGCCTTATCTGCAAGGCCATGGAGCAAATCATCATGGACCTTATCAGCAAAGATATAGCAAATCTCCAAATGCTTGACCCCACCCAGTTTGGCTGTGTCAAGGGGCAGTCATGCCTGTTAAACCTGGTGGATTTCTTTGAGACAGTCACCAAAGTCCTAGACTAGGGTAAATCAGTACATATTGCCTGCCTAGACTTAGCCAAAGCCTTTGGAACAATTCCCCACTCAGGCATCATTGATAACTCAAATATTCTCAGGTGGGTTGCAAACTGGCTCACTGATAGAACTCACCAAGTCAAAATAGGGGACTCCACCTCCTCCAGCAGACCCGCAACCAGTGGTGTTCCACAGGGATTGGTTCTGGGATCCTTACTGTTGGGAATCTACGAAGTACAGACAAAAACTAAAGGCCTGTGGCTGCCTGCCAACTGGGAGCGGTCATGGAGTCCCCTAACAATATCAGCACCCTGCAAGAGGGACTTATGCAGACTAATGATTGGTGCCAAAGACATGGTCTTAAACTTAATGCAAAGATATGCGTTATCATCCCCTTCAGCAAGCGTGATGTTCTTGAAAACTCCCACATCAGTAGCAATACCCTAAGCATGCATTCAGTGGTGAGAGATCTGGGCACACAAGTTGGCAGCAGTCTTACCTTTGATCACCACGGTGGTAAAAAGGGCATTTTATATTGCTCATCTCATAATTAAGGATATTGACTCGAGAAATAAAGATGTGATAACCCCCCTGTACTCTTCCCTCATCAGGCCAATAATAGAATACAGTGTTTCCTTTGGTATGTACCTTTCCAAGCACATGCAGCAACTGTAGAGACCACAAGGTTTCCTTACAAAGAAAATTCAGGGTCTTCAGCATCTGTCATATGAGGACGACTGAAATCTCTGTCACTTTATTTTAGTCTGTGTCATACAGACTACTCAGAGGAGACCTGTACCTTGCATGTAAAGCAATCTCTGACCCTGCTTTAATGGAACACATTCTGAAGCCAAATGCCACACGGGTCACTCACTCTAAGGATCGTAACCTGGCATGTGACATCAACAGAACTTGCTGGAGGGACAGATTTGTCTCACAGAGGCTGCCTCACCTTTGGAACAATCTTCCAATACATGTTAAACAAAGCCCCTTGTCATCCCTATTTAAGCATAAGTTGGGCAATTGGATGGGTAACTGCAAAATCACCCCGGGGGTTCCACCTGTGCACCTGTGTCCCTCTTGGACAGGGGCAATAGGTGCTGTTTTTTTGTCTGCTTGAAACAGATACTCTTGGGGACAAGGATTGAACTTGGCTAGGCTTGTAAGGGCCCTGGGGGCATTAGCCTAGTAACCACCTATGAAACTATAAAAAGGCTTCTAAACATGTACTGCCAGCTAAGCCTATTCAGCCTCCTGCTTCTCAGAAGCCTCCTTTTCGGGACGAACCAGGTTCCATCTAACAGTTTACTTCCTCTTTCCCTTGTCCAGGTTCCCTTGTCCCTTCATCTTTCCCTGTCCCTTCCCAATTGATTAAGGGTCACTCAAGACTCTAGGGTTTTGTCCATCATCTGCCAGGGATATTTCCTGGTGTGGAAATCCCTTCCCCCCTTTCAGGGTATCCCACAGCTTCCTTTCTTTCCAGAGGTACTGCAGGCTCTTGTGTCCCAGAACACAATTCAAGTTGTGCCTCTTACCCAGGAAGGGAAGGGTTTTTATTCCAGGATATTTCTGGTCCCCCAGAAGGAAGGCACCTGGAGACCCATTCTGGCCGTTTCTCAGCTCAGTGCCTTTCTAAAGGCTCCCTCCTTTCAGATGTTGTCCCTTCAAACTCCAGGTCTTCCCGGTATCTCCGGAATTCAGAGATACCTATCTTCACATCCCCATCCATCCTCTTTTCAGGAAGTTTTTGCATTTCTCTGTTTCTTCATTACATTTTCAGTTCTTTGCTTTGCTTTTTGGCCTCTCTGCTGCCCCAAGGGTATTCGCCAAAATGCCTCACTCCTGTCATTTTTTTTTTTGCAGGATGAAAGGAGTTCAGATCTTTCCTTATGTAGACGATCTGCTCATCCCGGCTTCATTCCCCCGAGGTTCTGCTTCAGGACCTTCAGTTTACTGTTTGCCTACTACAAAGTCTAAGGTTTACTACAAACTTTCAAAAATAAGTCCTAGTTCCCTCACAGGATCATGTTTCTCTTGGTTGCAAGATCCAGACCATTTTCATGCTGGTGTCCCTGCCACCACCCAAGACCCTATCTCCGATCTACTTTTTCCAATCCCTTCTTCATGTGACTTTAGTCACAGCCAGGGATTTTCTCAGGGTTCTTGGGTTTATGCCTTCCACCATCCCTATGCTACCTTTAGCCAGGCTCCATATGAGAAAACTCCAGTGGTACCGCAAGTCATTGTAGATTCAGCACCGTCATCCACTGGATTTCCGAGTTCCATTCCTTCCCTGTCTCAAACTTGAGCTTCAGTGGTGGATTTGTAAGCTTTCTCTCGACACAAGGCTTCCTTTCCAACCTCTAGTCCCATATCAAGAGCTCTTTTTGGATGCCTTGTACATGGGGTGGGAGCTTCCTTTGGTTCTCTCAAGGTCCAGGGTCTCTGGCCTCCCCATCAAATGTCAGATAGCATCAAAGAGATGAGAGCTCTGCTTTTAGCTCTTCAGGCTTTTCATTCTGTTTTTCTTCCAGGACCCCTCAAAATTTTCACAGACAATACCACAGTGATCTGGGATGTCAACGAGCAATGAGGGACACGGTCCTACCTTCTTTGCAGGCTTGCTGTTCAGGTATGGAATCTGGCTGTCCAGTATCAAGTGACTCTTCAGGCTGTCTACACTCCTTCAGAGCAGAATATAGTGGCAGACAGTCTGAGCAGGTCCAGCACACAGGCTCACAAATGGATGCTTCACAGAGATGTGTTTCTGCACATTGTCCATCAGTGGGGTATTCCTCGCGTTTATCTTTTTGCAACCCCTTTACAGTTTTCTCTGTTCTGTTCCAGAGTCCCAAGTCCACTCACTTGAAAGGTGGACAACCCTGTCTTTTCCTTGGAAGGAGATGTTTCTGCATGCCTTCCCTCCCCTTCCCCTAATTCCAGGGGTCATATGATCATAGGAGGTTACAAGGCTATTGGCCCTGAGGCCCTTATAAGCCTAGTCAAGAGTTTAGCCCATGTTTAGACAAGTCAGCACCCAGAGCCCTTGTCCAGTAGTAACACAGATAGAATCCCAAGAGTGTATTTTCTGTTTCCCATCCAGTTATTCAGGTTGTGCTTAAAAAGGGATAATGAGGTTCTCTGCTTGGCGTAGAGAGAGAGTCCAGTCCACAGATGGGGGAGTCTGTGGGACACAAATCTGTCCCACCAACAAGTCCTATTGATATCACAGACCAGGTTGAGGTCATGCATATGGGTTGCTTGAGTGGAGCTTGACTTGCGGATATGCAGCAGTCCCATCAAGGCGGGGATCTGAGATTGCTTTGTATGGCAGATAGAGGTCACCTCTGAGGAGTCTGCATGAAACTGAGTAGAGGGACAGGGCTTTTAGCCTATCTGTGTAGAGTAGGTGTTTGAGGCCCTGGATTCTCCTGGTGAGGAACCTCTGTGGTCTCTCCAGCTGCTGCTTGTGCTTTGCGATGTACATGCCGAAGGGGGCGTTGTACTCAATAATTGGCTTTATAAGGGAAGAATACAGGGATCTTATGACCTCTTTGTCCCTGGATGAGATACCCTTACTTATGAGGTGGGCCATGTAAAAAGCTTTCCGTACAATGGAAGCAACATCGTGGTCAAAAATCAGGTTGTTGTCAACCTGGGTGCCCAAATCCCTGACTACTGATTGTGTACTTAGAATGTTGTTATTAATGTGATAATATGTGGGGACGTTAACTCTCCCCAAAGGGGATGATGATGCATTTTTTTGGCATTCAGCTTGAGGCCATGTTTCTGGCACCAGTCATTTGTTTGGATGAGACCCTGTTGGAGGACGTCCACATCACTTGGGGAATTGATGACTGCACCCAGCTTGCAGTCATCTGAAAACTTGGTCAGGCATAGCCCACTGGTTTTGGCCTGCACCTCAGAAAAGTATATCCCAAATAACAGAGGCCCCAAGACCGATCCTTAGGGTACGCCACTCGTTGCGGTTCTACTGCTTGAGGTGGCTTCCCCTATTTTGATTGGGTGGGTTCTATCAGTGAGCCAGTTTGCTACCCATCTGGTAACATATGGATTGATACCTAGTTGAGAGAGTTTATCTACTATGCTCGAGTGGGGAATACTGTTGAAGGCTTTGGCCAGGTCAAGGTGGGGGGTGTGCACCGTCTTCCCCTCGTCCATGGCTTTGGTGACTGTCTCAAAGAAGTTGACCAGCTTTAACAGACATGACCTCCCCCTGACAAAGCCAAACTGTGTGGGGTCGAGTGTCTGGAGTTTGCCAGTGTCCCTGATGTTCATCGTGTTATACTGCTGCAGTCATCACACTTGGGTTATCCTGTCGTCGGCTGTCATCGCTTCTTCCCTGACGTCAGTGCGACAGGGGTATAAAAGAGGCAACCGACGCCATTTTCTTCAGTCTTTCTTGCCGCGTGGTGCCCGAAGCAGAAGCAGTTCGCAAGTGCCGGTCGGCCAGCTCCTGAGATTTTCGAATCGAATTTCAGCCCGAAGTCTTCTCTAAAGCTAAGTACCCCGTTGGGGAAACTTTTCTTGCCTCAGACCGATGTCAGACAAAGTTAATAATTGCATTTCTTGTGGGAAGCAAATACCTCATAAGGATTTTCATTCTTATTGTATTCCTTGCCTAGGCCCAGACCATGATGTCTCTGGTTGTCGGTTTTGTGCTAGGTTCAACAAACGTACAATTAAGCGTCGGGCAGATTTCACCCAGCATTATTTTGGCAGAAAATTTAACTATAGCATGCCGTCGGAGCAACCGACATCAGCAATGTTTAAAAAATGCAAGGATAAGGACAAACAGCCAAGACCAGTTACCGAGGCCTCAGCCAGGCCTGACGCTGGTTCTCTGGTTTTCAGCGAGGCGCCTACGCAGCCCCTGACTAGCGCTGATTCAGAAATTCTGACGGTCTCCCAGACCGATGCAACTGGGCCTCAGGAACCAGTTCCACCTCACCCCTCGGACGCCAGTCCTGACGGTGATCCGGAAATTTTGGATAGGCCTTCGGTTTCTGAAGGTATCTTCAAACCGACAACTATCTCTGCTAAGTCTTATGCTAAAGCTCCCTTGAAAGTTAGGAAGCCGGGTCCATACACTCCCCCACAGGCCCCTATGGCTAAAAAACAGATGCTTAAGATGGCTGAGGATTTAATTACCCTTATCAGGGGATCCCAACCCCCCCCCTGACAAAAGGCCTAGACTGGAGGAAGATTATCCCTCCTCTGACCAAGCATCCATTTCCTCAGGCAACTCTGAGGACCAGGATTACTCCTTCCCTCCTTATGAAGATTCAGATTCTGAAGAGTCCATTCCCTCTGTCTCCCCCCATGAAGACTACTCTTTTGGGGAAACTTTACACACCTTGAGGGAACACTTCCACTGGGAAGGCCAAGATTATTCTGACTCCAAGAAAAGACTCCGGGAGTTTCTTCTTCTTCCACAGCATAGACCCCTAGCAATTCCTCCAGTTTTAGACATTTTGGATGATGTTTACTCCGAATCTAATCTAAACCCAGATTCTTTACCTCCAGCACCAGCTAAACCAGACAGATACTACCGAGTTCCTGACACTCATAAGTTTCTGTATAAAAGTCCTACTGCAGACTCAGAAACCATTTCCCAGGGTCCCAAAGGGGTTAAGGCCTCTACTGCTAATAATCCACTTCCTTCTGAAAGAGATTCCAGAGCATTAGAAAGATGGGGAAAGAAAGTGTATACGTCTGCCACTTTGGCCATGAGGGCCTTAAACTGCCAATTCCACATGCTAAAATACCAACAGTATTTGATTACACAGTTAAAACAGAAAATGACCCCTCAGACAGATCAACCTGATTTCAAAGAGATACAGGATTTGCTGCATGCAGCAGAACAGGTGGGAAATCATACCTTACAGTGTGGTTTTGATTCATTGGAAGCCTCATGTAGAGCAGCTGTCACAGGGTCTGTAATATGTAGGCATACTTGGCTTAAAGAACAAGCCTTACCAGAACATGTCAAAGCAAAGTTATTGGATGCTCCATTGCAGAAAGATGTTTTATTTGGTGTCAAAGCAGAGGAAGTTTTAAAGAAAATGGAAGAAAAGGCAAAATCTATGCAAACAATTAAAGATTTTTTATAGGTACAACCTCCTCGTTTCAGCAGGAACTGGCCATCAAAAAACTGGTCCTTTCCTGCATCAGACAGACCCCAAAGAGGTAGGTACAGATGCCCTAGGGCAGAGGCCAGCCACAAGGTTCTTTCAGGCCTAGACAATGGCAAACAACATCTCAAAGAGGGGGAGACGAAAGATCTCAACCCCTCAGGAAACAAACACAATGACTTCCCTATTCGCCTGCCAAGCAAAATTGTCCTGGCAGCACCTTTGGGAGGAAAACTGGCTTTATTTCCACAAAATTGGCGCATTATAACAAAGGACAAATGGGTTCTGGATATTATTACCCGAGGATACAGATTTCATTTCCACACTTTACCATGGATGAGAGGCATGCCAAATCTGCCTCCAAACCAATGGGCAGAGGCACAAGCGCAAATATCAGCTCTCATGGATATGAAAGCAATTCAAAAGGTACCTACAAAGGAGCAAGGTCAAGGTTTTTACTCAAGACTTATTTCTAGTCCCAAGAAAGGACAAAGCCTGGAGGCCCATTTTAGACCTCTCAATTCTAAACACATACCTGGAGGTACCCAAATTCAAAATGCTCACACTTCAGCAGCTTCTTCCCATGCTGGGCAAGGAGTCTTGGCTGGTAACGTTGGACCTCAAAGAGGCATACCTGCATGTCCCTATTAGACAAGATTGCAGAAGATACCTCAGATTCTTGGCAGGTACAACGCATTATCAATTCTCTGCATTGCCCTTTGGCTTATCTACTGCACCCAGAGTATTTACGAAATGCCTGGCATCAGTAATTGCATATTGCAGACAACGGGGAATACAAATTTACCCATATCTGGACGACTGCCTGATCCAAGCGGACAGCAAGGACATTCTATTACAGCATCTGACATTTGTAATACAGCTGCTCAGTTGCCTAGGGTACACAGTAAACAAAAAGAAGTCAAAGCTAATACCCTCGCAACAAATAATATTCCTGGGTGCCAGCTTAAATACAACAGCCCAGATTGCTTTCCTCATGCCAGACAAACAACAACAATTGACTCAATACTTCAAAAAGATGGCAACTTTTACCCAGATTACTGCAAGGAAAATCCTGCAGGCATTGGGGTTCATGGCATCCTGTATTCAACTACTCCCATATGCAAAGCTGCATATGAGGAAATTACAATGGTACCTGAAAAGTGTATGGTCTCAACACAGGCACAGTCTCGAATCACGTATACCTCTCATTCCATGCCTTCAAAAAGAGTTCCTATGGTGGACTTGAGCCTGTCAAATAAACAAGGGTCTTCCTTTCATCTTACCTCCAGCAAACCAAACTATGACAACAGATTCTTCAGACTACGCCTGGGGAGCACACATGGCAGGACAGTGCATACAGGGCAAATGGTCTGCAAAACAAATGCATCTTCACATCAACCAAAAGGAGATGCTAGCTGTGCAAAATGCACTGACAGCTTTCAAGGACCTCTTGCATCCAGGACAACTACTAATAAGGACAGACAACACCACAGTGATGTGGTACATAAACAAACAAGGAGGAACACACTCCTACCCTTTATGCAGACAGGCAATGACCTTGTGAAACACAGCATTGACTTACTAAGTGCAACTGCAAGCACAATTCCTGCCAGGAAAGGAAAACATATTGGCAGACGAATTAAGCAGAAATATGGCAGATCCTCACGAGTGGAGACTACACCCACAAGTATTTTCAATGATAACTCAAAGGTGGGGATGTCCAGACATAGATCTATTTGCCTCCCCCAACAATTGCCAACTACAGAAATTTTGCACAAGGACTTATCACTCCTTAGCCTGGAAAGTGGATGCCCTATCATTCAGTTGGACAGCATTGGCAGTCTATGCCTTCCCACCACTACCTCTACTGAGCAAGGTATTATTGAAAGTCAGATCAGAGAGACCACAAATGATCCTCATTGCTCCGGACTGGCCACGCCAGCACTGGTACTCATTACTAAGGAACTTGACTCACAGCCCTCCATGGATCTTGCCTCAATTCTCACTACTGCTGACTCAGAAAAACTCTCTGATACTTCACAGCCAGCTCAGAACTTTAAATTTAGCTGCATGGAGAATACCTTGAATTTTCAATCAACACTGCTCTCAAAGGACGTCCAGAATGTCATTATGGAGGCCAGAAGGCCCAGCACCAGAAGAACTTACTCAGACAAATGGAAAAGATTTTGTGCATGGAACCAGGCTAAAGGCCAAAATCCTTGGATACCTAACATTCCTCAAATACTGCTATACTTAACTGAGATGCTACACCAAGGCCTTTCATTCTCATCCATTAAGATCCATGCTTCAGCCATTTCAGCTCAATACAATACGGATCCTCCAATGTTCTCACACCCTTTACTACGGCAGTTTCTCAGAGGGGCTAAGAATATAAGACCCCCCCAGAAAGCCCCCAACACCAGCTTGGGACCTGAACTTCGTTTTAGAAAAATTAACACTGCCTCCTTTCGAACCAGCATTCTCAGCAGAACTACAATACTTGTTTTGGAAAACAGCTTTGTTGCTGGCTATTACCTCAGCACGCAGGGTCTCAGAACTACAGGCACTTATGGCATTGGAACCTTTCATCATTTTCCATCAGGACAGGGTCTCTTTACGAACTAACCCTACCTTTATGCCAAAATTAGTATCCAGTGTGGCTTTAAATCAGACCATTCATTTACCCACCTTTTATCCAAACCCCCAGAATAAAGGAGAAAGACTTCTTCACTGTTTGGACATTCATGGACAGCTACGTTACTATTTAGATAAGACAAAGACCTTCAGAAAAAACTGACCAACTCTTTGTATCCTATGCTGCAGGTTCACAAGGAAAGGCCATTTCAAAACAGACCATCTCCAAATGGATAGCACATTGTATCCGCTTTTGCTACTCGCACCATGGGAAAGCAGTGCCTGTTAATATTAGGTCCCATTCTGCCAGGGCTACAGCAACCTCAGCAGCCTTTCTCAGGGGGGTTCCAACCAAGAACATTCTGGAGGCAGCTACTTGGAGTTCAGTGCACACCTTTACCAAGCACTACCACCTTCCTTTATACTCAAACTCCAGAGCTGGTTTTGCCACTGCAGTGCTGCAGGGCATCCTAGCTTCGCCTAACCCAGTTTAGTACCAGCCACCCATCCATAGCTTTGGGATTCAACCGAAGTGTGATGACTGCAGCAGTATAACACGAACATAGTACAGTTTTGTACCTACCATAAATGTAGATGTTCGAGTGTATATACTGCTGCAGTCCAGGTTACCCTCCCACCATCCCCTCTACATACCAGGGTGTTAGTTATAGCTCCATGTTCATCAATCAATTGGATGCATGTCTATATGGTGTATTTGCTAATAGTTAGTACTATTGTTTATCTTCTAAGGAATTTTTGCATAGCTTTTTGTTTTGCCTTCCTAGTTGGGGGCACCTGACATCTGGGGCAAGAAAAACTGAAGAAAATGGCGTCGGCTGCCTCTTTTATACCCCTGTCGCACTGACGTCAGGGAAGAAGTGACGACAGCCGACGCCGGACCAAGGCTTTGGGATTCGGCCGACTGTGGGACTGCCTGATGACAAGATAACCCAAGTGTGATGACTGCAGCAGTATATACACTTGAACATCTACATTTATGGTAGGTACAAAACTGTACTTTATGGAGGTCCATTATAATCCGTTCCATGGCCTTGTAGATCAGGCTAGTTAGGCTGATGGGACTATAATTTCCTGGATCGGTGGACACTCCACCTTTGTGTAAAAGGATGACAGTAGCTGTCCTCCACTCGGCTGGGACAAAGCCGGTACTCAGGCTTTGGTTGAATAGGGTGCATAATGGTGCTGCAAGTTCATGCCTGAGTTCATGTAGGATGCAGCTTGGGATGTTATCGGGTCCCATGGAGGCTGCATTTTTTACCTTTGACAGGGCAGTGATGACCTTTTTTCTAGTGATAAGGCATGAGGGGCAGGTACTGAGGATGTCCCGATTTACTGATGGGTGGGACAGAGGGGAGATGTTTTCGCTGAATCTGTCAGCCAGTAGATTGGCTGTATCTACAATATTTGTGTATGTGGTGTCCCTGACCACCAGTTTTGAACAGATCTGGGTGCTTCTTTTGAGATTACGGACTTATGTGATGAAGGCCTTATGATTGTCTCTAGTAGATGTGGCCAACTTGGACTTGAAGTTGGCTTTAGAGGATTTCACCAGTGCTCTTATTTGCTTGTTCATGCTAAGGTGAGATTGCTTCCAATTAGGCACCTGCTCCTTCTTGGTCTTCGACAGCAATTTTTTTCTTTTGTTATGTAGTTTATTTATTGCAGGTGTCCGCCAGACAGGTTTACTCTTCCTTGCAGAGGATGATTTTGTCCTGTCAGGTATTCCTGATTCCATGCATTTATATAAATAGGTTCATAGGTTCGTAGGTAGGTACTAGGCTATTGGCCCTAGGGCCTATATAAGCCTAGCCAAAGGTACCCTGGCTTTCGCCACCCAAGAAAATTATTTTCCTGTGCCACTGTCGAGCAGAGCCACAGAAGTGATCCCCGGGGTGAATTTCCTATCTCCCATTCAATCATCAAGATTTTTCTTGAAGAGTGCTAATGAAGAGCTTTGTTTGATATAGATAGGTAGTTTGTTCCAGAGTATGGGAAGTCTCTGGGACAGGAATCTATCCCTCCAGCATGTTCTGTTTATTGTGGTGATGAGGTTTAGGTCCATAGGTCCCTAGAGCGTGTAGCTCATAGGGATTGGGATTTCTTTAAGTGGAGCATGTCTAAAAGCTCTGGGTTTGACATAGCTTTGTGTGTTAGGCAGAGATCACCTCTGAGTAGGCGATATGCAACGGAGTAAAACTGCAGTTTTTTGAGACGGTCTGCATAGGGCATCTCTTTGAGGCCGGTAATCCTCTTTGTGAGATATTTCTGTGGCCTTTCCAGTTGTTGTAGATGTCTTGTGAGGTACATACCAAAAGGGGCATTGTACTCTATAATGAGTCTAATGAGTGATGAGTAGAGGGGAACAATGACCTCTTTTTTCCTGGATGAGAAACCTTTTGTGATGAGGTGTGCCACATAGAAGGATTTCCTGCCTACTGTGGCGATGTGATTATCAAAGGAGAGACTGCTGTCCACCTGTGTCCCCAGGTCTCTTATCACACTTTTGGTGTTAAGTAGACTACCACCTGTGTGGTAGTTCATGGGTACTGAGTTTTTACCAAAAGGAATGACAGTGCACTTTTTGGCATTGAGCTTGAGGCCATGGCTTTGACACCAGGCATCTGTCTCAGCAAGGCCCTTTTGTAGGATGTCCACATCTTTTGGAGTTTTGATTATGGTTCCTAGTTTGCAGTCATCTGCGAACTTCATTAGCCAAAGACCTTCTGTGTTGGCCTGTACTTCCGAGAAGTAGATACCAAACAGTAGAGGACCCAGGACTGAACCCGGTGGTACTCCACTTTTCACTGGTCTGAAGCTGGATTTGGAGTCTGCTACTTTCACAGTGTGGGTTCTGTCATTGAGCCAGTTGGCAACCCATCTTGTGACATAGGGATTTATACCTAGTTTAGTGAGTTTATCTATAATTCCAGAGTGGGGGATGGTGTCAAAAGCCTTGGCGAGATCTAGATAGGCTGTGTGAACCACCTTACCCTCATCTACGGCTTTGGTGACTGCTTCAAAGAAGTCTATCAGGTTTAGGAGACATGATCTGCCTTTTACAAACCCGAACTGGGTGGGGTCCTGAGTTTGGAGATTACCAATGTCATTGTTTATAAGTTCCATGATGATATGCTCCATAGCCTTGCAGACCAGGCTCGTTAGGCTAATGGGGTGGTAGTTTCCGGGGTCTGTGGTGGCTCCCCCTTTGTGGAGTGGGATAACTGTCGCTGTGCACCATTCAGTGGGCACATAGCCTGAGGTGAGGCTATGATTGAACATGGTACTTAGGTAGGGTGCCAGTTCATTCTGTAGTTCATGTAGAACACAGCCTGGGATGTCTTCAGGTCCCATGGATGCTGTGTTCTTGGCATTGGATAGTGTGTTTTTTTTACCTGTGCAGCCATGATTACAGGAACTTTGCATTCTTCTGGTACAGAAATGGGCCCTTTAGGGGATGACAGAGGGGGAAAGTTAGCACTGAACCTATCTGCCAGGATGTTGGCAATATCCGTTGGTTCTGTATATTTAGTGCCATTGTGCTGTAACTCAGAGCAGATGTGAGTGTTGCCATTGAGATTTTTGACATAGCTATAGAATGCTTTGTGGCTGTCTTTAGAGTCAGTGGCGATTTTGTTTTCATAACTAGCTTTGAAGGATTTTATGAGGGATCTCAGCTTCTTACTGAAGCTGACCAGGGAGTTTCTCCAATCATGGGATTTTACTCTTTTTTGCAACAGTTTCTTTCTTCTGTTGTAGAGTTTGTTTATGGCAGGGGACCACCAGATTGGCTTCCTTTTTTTGGAGGATAGCATCTTGGTTCTGTTAGGGATTGCACAATCCATGCACTCATGTAAGTGCTTATAAAGTGCATTTGTGTAGGATTCAGCAGTCATACCTCTATTGTCCGTCAGCATGGGTGTTGTGAAGTTTGCCACTTCTGTCTTAAAAAGCGTGAAGTTGGCTTTGGAGAGATTTTTTACTGTGGTTTCCCTAATGGGGGGTGGGAGAGGGATGTGGATGTCTAGGGTGATTAGCTTATGGTCGGATCTGACCAACGAGGAATTGACCTCTGGTGTGGAGCACCGGTTGCCCATGTTGGTATTAACCAGGTCTAGGATATTGCTGCCCCTGTTGGGGGTGTGGATAAGTTGATCCATGGCATTGGAATTTATGAATTCCAGAAAACATTGAGCACAAGGGTTGGTACATGAGTAGTTTTCCCAGTTAATGGTAGGGTAGTTGAAATCGCCCATTATTAGGGTGTTAGGTTGTACCCTAATATTTTCCAGTGTATTAAGAAATGAGTGGGAATCCTGGGGCATGGTGGGGGATCTGTAGCAAGCTACAATTTGGATTGCGGTCTTGCCCAGAGGTAGTTGCACTTGGATAATCTCGGATGCATTATGCTGAGCAACTAGCCTGAAGGTGTGGATATCCTTAATGAATATGGACACACCTCCGCCTTTAGTGTTTCAGTCCAGGTTAGGTGGCCGAAAGGTGTGGTATGAATTGTAGCCTGGTAATGCAGGGGTACTCTCTGGAGCCTTGAAACCAGGTCTCTGTCACTGCACAGATGTCAATGTTCTCCATTTTAAGGAGTGCCTCGAGAGAGTACATTTTGAGGTTTAGACTTCTAGCATTGAGTAGCAATACCCTCAGATTCTTCTTGCCTGTATCTTTTAGGGTGGTGAATTTGTCATTTGAACCTTGCCTAAAAAAGGCACTATAGGGGTGGCTAGAGCCTTAGCCAGTATCTGGATTCCCAGGGGCAACAGGTGCAGGCCATCTCTGGCAAAGCATCGTGGCTTGTCGATCATGTCATCCCAGGCAGACAGATACTGGATCCCCTTAGAATGACACCAGAGGATTAGCCAATTGTTGAAGTCAATCATTTTGTCCTTGTACTGTGGTATCATTCTGGGTGATGGCAGGATGCTACTCAGGGCTAGGGTCATATCTGCCTGGGCTACAAGATCGGACAGCTCCTCCATGTCCCTTTTCATGTAGTCCAAGGAGGTACGTCTCAGGTCATTCACACCAACATGGACAATGACAGAGTCATATTTGTACTTGTTGTGGAGTGACCTGAGTGCATGCGTTATGTGGCGGATCCTGGCACCCGACAAGCAGCTGACAGTAACTTTCTCCTTGCTTAGCCTGGTGAGTGGAACATCAGTGTGCCTGACTATAGAGTCACCTATGACTAGAGTGTTGGGTACGTTGTTATGCCTTATGGGCTGTGGTTGAGTGGCACACTGAGTTTGTGGGCTATGTGTCATTTGGGTTGTGTTGGGGGGGTGGAGGTTGCTTGTGTTTCTGTTTTGGAGGTCCCTGTTGCTTGGGCAGGCTTTTACTGAGAGCCTCCGCCAATGTAGGTGTGTGTTTTGTGTTCCTATGTGTGTGTTTTGGCGGTGTAGGTTTTGAGGCACTATGTGCTGAGTGAGGTGTGGTGCAAGTGTTTACCTTCTCCTCTTGACTGTCTAGTCCAGTCTTGGGTGAAGAGAGCACCCAAGTGCATCTCTCACAGGTTTTAGTGTTGGGTGGTAGGAGGAGAGGGTTGTCTGTGTACATGAGGCAATTACTGTATTGCCCCAAGATGCCCAGATTCATCAGGTAGACAGGAGAAAACACCGGGGGCTGACCCTTAGACATGCCTGGATAGGTGCCTATTTGTTAAGTACTAGAAACTGTTTTCCTCTAGATAGTGAGGAAAGTTGAGTGCTGTAGTAATTTATAGCTTATTTAGTGCTTACAATAACTTATGAACAAGTGCTGAAACAAAAAAACTGGCTAGTTCTAAGAAACAAAATTAAGCTAGAAGGCTTCCCTCCAACACAGAAATGCTTGGGGGGCCTAGAAGCCTACAAATAGTCCTGGACACAGCAAATCTATATCCAGGCTAGACTACCCACAGGAAAGGCAGGAAACAAACTTAGAAAAAGTTTATGTGCTTGTATAGTACTTTGGTGTAG
Source organism: Protopterus annectens (assembly GCF_019279795.1). NCBI lineage: Eukaryota > Metazoa > Chordata > Ceratodontiformes > Protopteridae > Protopterus > Protopterus annectens. The sequence goes on from NC_056739.1 coordinate 903,325,585, forward strand.
ATTTGGACATTGGTGCCAGTTCTTACAGTGGGGGAGGGAGCTGTGAAGCTGTTTATACCATCCTTCAAGGAGGTTGTAATCAGCTTTGGAGAAGTTTTTTTGTTTGACCCTAGCTGGGGGGGGGGGGGGTCAGGGGAGATGGTGACTTCAAAAGTGACCACTTTATGGTAGGATCTTACCAGGGAGGATGATACCATAGAGGTGCTGCAGTGGTTACTCATGTTGGTTATTACCAAGTCCAAGATATTTTCACCTCTTGTGGGGGTATCAACTAGCTGTTCCAAGGCATTTGCATTGATAAAATTGAGGAATCTCTGGGCATTTGTGTTCTGGCATGAGTAGTTTTTCCAGTCTATGGTTGGGTAATTAAAGTCACCCAGGATCAGGGTAAAGGGTTGAATCTTGATAGATTTGAAGATGCCCAGATAGGTGGAGTGGGCATTTTTAGTCAAATTTGGGGTCCTGTAGCTAGCTGTAATTTGAATAAGGGTCTTGTTACCGGTTAACTGCACCTGGAGTGTCTTCTGTGTGTCATACTATGTGACAGGCCTGGAGGTGTGTGTGTCTTTAATATATATTGAAACTCCACCTCCATTGGCTTTGCTGCCCACATTTTGCGGTCTGAATGTATGACAGGATGAGTAACCAGGTTAGGCTGGGGTGCTCTCCGCAGCTTTGAACCAAGTTTCTGTGACTGCACAAATGTCCGCATCTTCCAGGGTTAAGAATGCTTGCAATGAGTGCAGTATCATGTTTAGACTTCTAGTGTTTAGCAGCATGACCTTTAATTTGCTTTTTGTTGAGATTTTTATGTTGGTAGTATCGACCTAATGACTTTTCTTAAAAAAGGCACTATGGGGAGACAGGGGCCTTTGCCAGAAACCTGAAGCCCAAGTGAGACAGATGCATGCTAGCTCTAGCAAAGCATCTTGGTCTGTCGATCATATCTTCCCAGGCTGTCAGGCACTGGATACCCTGGAATGCCACCAGAAATTAAGCCACTTGTTAAAGTCAATCATTTTCTGTTTTTATTGAGACATCATTCTGGGTGATGGTAGAATGCTTCTTAAGGATAGGGGCATACCTGCCTGGGACACATATTCAGCAAGCTCAATCACGTCTCTCTTCATATAGTCCAGGGAGGTACATCTCAAGTCGTTCATGCCAGCATGGACTATGTCGAAGTCATAACAGTACCTGTTGTTGAGAGACTTGAGTGCGTGTATGATGTGGCGGATTCTGGGTCCTGACAAGCAACTGTGACTTTCTCCTTATCCAGTCTGGTGGGAGGCACATCTGTGTGTCTCACAATGGAGTCTCCTATGACTAATATGTCAGGTTTATGGTTAGGCCTTAGTAGTTGCGAGACACTGGTGTGTGGACTATGCATGGCATGTAGTGTGGAGGGTTGTAGAGTTCCCATGTGTGATTGCCTTGGACGTCTCCTTTGTTTGGGTTTGTTTTTGTTGAGAACCTCTTCATATGTGTGTGTTGTGTAGTTGTGAGTGGTGTTTGAGGTGTAGTGATTGTGTTGATAACCTTCTCAGTGCCAGATATACTGGCTTGTGAGGGAGAGAGCTTAGACTCTAGCTTCTTTATGCAGTTGCATCTCTCACAAGTTGTGTTCCTAGGTGGTAGTAGTAGATGGTTATCTGTGTACATGAGGCAGTTGCTACACTGTCTCAAGATGCCCATATCAACCAGGCTGGCAGGAGAAACTGTAGGAAATTGCCCATCCATATTTGTCAGAATATGAGGGAGAGAGGCCAGGGAGATCTAAGGGGTAAGCCTAAAGCCCAAGTGCTTAAACCAGAACTAAGAGGCTTAGAGTAACACTTAAAATTTAAACACGCTAAAACAAGGAATAATAAATGCAGCAGAGAAGATACAGTTGAACACTTTAGAGAACAAATAGCAGAAAAACCAAGATGAAGTGAGAGAATAGAAGTAGGAAACACAAGTAGTGTAAAAGCAGCAGAATAAAGTTTTTTTTTTTTTTTTTTTTTTAAGTAAAGTGGAAAGGGAGAAAGGAAATCATTCAAGGTTAAGAAACTAAGGTGGATGGGCTTCCCAAATGTTCTGTCTATATTTGGTAGAATGAGCTAATGACACTGTACTGAAAGAAGTGTCTCAGATCAAATTTACACTAGGGGCGGGCAGCTGCAAAGCTACCAAGTATAAGAACAAGACAACAATAGGAAGGGAGGGTGGGAAACTATGCTAGAGCTCCTAGCTACACTATTTGAGCAGAAAACACTACAGAAATGTTTATCAGAGCAGAAAAACAGCAGTGAGACACCAAATTAAAGTTTTAAACAGGTAAAGGAGCAAGGAGACTCTAGAGAATGTTTTTAACTGCAAACAAATCAGTTACATGATACACTCCTTGGCAGGAAATCAGAACAAACAAACAGATGCTTAACAAATAGAGAAAATTTCCTGTTAATACCTTTCACACAGTGAAACTAGCTAAAAAAGCTTTACAAACAGTGTGACCGTAACAAAAGTGATGTAACAGGCCCCGTAAGGCAGACATTTTCAGTACAATAGTGCAGATTAGATTATAGCAATAAAATACAGTAAAAATAGTAGGCAGCAGACAATAAAAAGTGCTATAAATGGTTAGAATACATAATAACTAGTAAAAAATAAGCAAATAAACAGGATACTTATTGTTATATTTCACATATCAGAGTTGTGGTCAGTGCCCCACTCCGTTCAGCTCAGTGTGAATAAACAGAATTCCTCTCAAAGGCAGGGCCTAAATATCAGAAGGTACAACCTGAAACAACTTCAAAAAAAGCTCAGAAGGACCAATGAGTGCTTACTCCAAGCCCTAAAGCAGTCAGCATTTACCAGCCAGCAACAATCGGCACAATCTTCTCACTAAGGTGAAAAAAGGCTTCTGCTAATTCAAGATGGCCTGGGACGTGTGCTCAGAATAAACCACCACTGTAAACAAACAGGCCCAGAGACAGCAAATCTGAACTGGGACTATGCAACAGCTACTAGCTACACTATTTTTGGAAGAAAACAAAACACTGCAGAAATGTTTATCACAGCAGAAAAACAGCAGTGAGACACTAAATGAAAGTTTTAAACAGATAAAGGAACAAGGAGACTTTAGGTCCTGCACAAGATCAAGCAGGGCTCCCCCAAAATCGTGCTGGTGACTCCATTTTGGCCCAGACAGCATTGGTTTCCCCTTCCTTTTCACTTGGCCAGGGACAATCACCTCAAGTTACCTCACTGGGTGGATCTTCTCACACAAGGCAAGGGTTTTCTTATCCATCCTCACTTCTCCACTCTTCAACTGACCCTAGGGTTACCCCCTGTCCCACTTTGTGAGGGACAGTTGCTCTTTGGGCAGTTGTGTCCTGCAAAAATATTGTAAAAATGGCAAATGTCCTGAGATATTAGGACAACATTTTTTCCTATGTTTTATGTAATAGTTGTATAAAACAGTTATTCTGTATCTGAAACACCTAAACATTATAGGAATCAGAATAAGCAACTAAAATGCTATAAGAATAAGCTTTTATTTAGGCAAAGAAGTGAAGTTCTGTACTTTGTACTGGCCGTAGGTATGTTTTGGCCTGCCAAATCTGATGTTTGTACCAAAAAAGTCCCACATTTGGGCATTTGAAAAGCTGGCACCCTGAACTGACCTTGAGAGGGATAAGGTTTTTGTCGCTTTCATGTTAGGACACGAATAAACGAGTCTTCATGGGTTCGGTTCAAACAGCTTTATTTTATACAAACAGATCACTGCAGAGGCTTACTGATTATAACTTAAGTAACTTGTATACAAACTAACAACTGCGATCATGCATGCTCTCTCTCTGGCTGCTTCTACAAAATGGCACTAGGAATTGCATATGTCTGGAATTTATACGTGCATGTACAGCCTTGCATGCTTCTTAAAGATGTAGCACACACACTTTACACTCTGATCTACATCTTCCCTCTTTGAGAAATAGATCATGCAAATTGTTATGAGATTATTTGGCATGCAGAAGTCACAGGTAATCTATAGACATGCATTATACAATACTAAATATGCACACACACACACACACATATATATATATATATATATATATATATATATATATATATACACACATATACATATATATATATATATGGGCCTACTGTATAACTTCGAAAATACACTTCTTCGAAATTATACAGCAGACCCTGTGTTCTGCGAATGTGCACTTACTCAAAAGTGCACTTCCGTGAACACTGCTTCTGCGAACGTATCACACCACAGTGGATGACAGTAGGGAAACCTTCTATGTTCTCCACTGTGGTGCGATAGTCACAGGCCTTAGGGTTAAGGCACTGGTCATGGTAAGGTGATAGCTAGTAGGGCTATCCCCTTACCATGATCCATGCCCTAACCCTAAGGTCCGTGACTACTGCACTAAACTGCAGTACGTAGCCCGTTCGCTGAAGCGGGTTTTGCGAAAGTCCACTTTCGAGTAAGTGCACTTTCGCGTAACCCAGGGTCTATTGTGTAATTTCGAAGAAGTGTATTTTCAAAGTTATACAGATCCATATATATATATATATATATATATATATATATATATATATATATATATGTGTGTGTGTGTGTGTGTGTGTGTGTGTAAAACTAGACTTAGAAACCCGTCCATATCGTGTGGCATAAAACTGGGTATTAGATTTAGCAACTGGGACAGTTTCTCAAAATGGTTGACCTGTGGAATGTTCAAATCACTTTCTGGAACAAAGTCAGACTTTTGAACACATTCTGCTTTGGAAACAATGTCTGACTCATTCTTTGATTTAGAGGTTGTATCACTGATACAATGTTGTGACTGCAGTGATGTTGATTCTGGTAAAGGAAGAAGATGTTTGCAATTCCTCCTATACTCCAGTCCTTCGGAATTTACCACGTAAGATCTTGGCTTGGCACTCATGTCTGTAATCTGTCCTATTCGATCCAAACCTTTTGTTGTCTGGATTCGTACCATCTGTCCTTCCCTCAACAGACAAAGTAATCTACTCAGTCTGTCATAACTAGATTTCTTGATGTTACAATTCTTAAACAGTTGAGCCTTGATGGTTTTATTGTTCTTAGATTTAGGCTGCAACAAACTTGAAGAAATAGGTAGTATAGTTTGCCTGGAAAGTAGTCTTTGAGCAGGTGAGCCAAGAATATCATCACGGGATATGTTTCTGAGATTAAGCAAATTCAGGACTATATTGGTATTGTCACGTTTTGACTTTTCAAGTAATTGCTTTGCACTCTGCACTGAATGTTCAGCTAGACCATTGGATTGAGGATATTCAGGACTACTAGTGACATGTACAAAGTCCCATTCTTTTGCAAATTTCTGAAACAACTGGCTAGTGAATTGAGTACTGTTGTCAGAAAAAGTTTGGTGGACTACCATGAACTGAGAAATGACGTTTTAACTTAGTAATAGCAGTAGTTGAGGTTAAGTTTGATAGTAGATCAATCTCAAACCAATTCAAATAAGAGTCTACCAAAACTAAGTAGTGTTGATTGTTCCAGTCAAAGATATCAGTTGCTACAGTAGACCAAGGTAGTTCAAGAATTTGATTTAGCTGAAGTGGTTCTCTTTGAAAATTGCAGTCTAGTACTATTGCATACTGAACAAGAAAAAATAACTCTTTCAATGTATCTTGATAATAAAGGCCAAAATACTAATTCTCTTGCTCTTCTCTTAGTGGATGTGGATCCTGGGTGACCACAATGCAAAATCTGAATATATTCTTGCTGTAAGGAAATATGAACAACAATTTTAGGACCTTTGAAAATAATGCCATCTTCCATCAACAATTCATCTCTGTAAGGAAAATATGCTTGAACCTCAGGTGATACACTAGATTGTTTTGATGGCCATCCAGCATTAATATAATGATTGATCTTTTGTGAAATTGGGTCAGTCTGAGTGTGATCTCTTAACTCATCAAGTCTAGTGGTGGAAAAAGTATGCACTGACATCACATCAAAGTCAAAATTCTCTGCATCAAGCTGTTCTGATGTACTTCTGGACGATCTGGATAAGGTATCAGCCAGACAGAGCAATTTACCTTTAGTGTAGACCAATTTGAAGTTGTACTTTTGCAATTTGAGCATCATTCTTTGTAATCTTGCTGGAGTGGAATGCATAGGCTTCTTTAGAATAGTAACTAGAGGTTGATGATTAGTTTCAGTCTGAATAGCTCGACCATAAATATAGTCGTAAAACTTGGAACATGCAACTATAGCCAAAGGCTCTTTCTCATTTTGACCATACTGCATTTCAGTTTCGGTTAGTGTTCTAGCTGCATGGGCTACTGGTTTGTCCTCTTGAAGTATAACTGCACCTAGGCGAAATTTTGAAGCATCACAGAAAAGAATAACTGGTTTGTTCACATCATAGTATCTTAACGAAGGTGGGGTTGCAGTTTTCTGCTTAAGGTCTTCAAATGCCTTCTGATGATGTTCTAACCATGACCATGCTGTCATCTCACTGACATCTGGTATAAATTTGCGTAAATAGTTGACCATGTCTAGAAAATGCTGTAAACTTTGTACATTATCTGGCGCTGACATCCCTAGAATAGCTGCTTGCTTGGTTGGGTCAGGTCTCAAACCTGTACTTGTAAACAAATGGCCTACATATGTAACTTCTGGAAGTCTGAATTTGTACTTCAGAGGATTGAGCTTTAAGTTCACTTCACGTGCTCTGTGTAGAAATTTCTTGAGGTTTCTGTCATGCTCTGCTTCACCATTGCCTCCAACCAATAGATTGTCTACTATTATGGCACAAGGATAACCTGAAGAAAATTTGTTCCATTGCACTCCGAAAAACTTCAATTGCAGAATTTATTCCAAATGGCATCCTTAGGAATCTGTATCTGCCAAACGGAGTACCAAAGTAGTTAGAAATGAGGATTTGCAGTCAAGCAGCACTTGCCAAAATTAACTCTTTGTATCCAAAACAGAAAATACAGTGGCATTCAGTATTAGAGCTGCAACTTCTTTAAGTGTACGCATTGGATTATACAGTCTCTTTAATGCTTTGTTCAAATCTCTTGGGTCACTCCGTATTCTGATTTCATCTGAGCCTTTCTTGTGAGTGGCTACCATGGACGACATCCATTCAGTTGGTTCTGTGACTTGGCAAATCATACCTTACTGCACAATTTTATCCAGTTGAGCTTTAACTTTATCTTACATAGCTATCAGAACTCTTCTTGCTGCTCTGATGACTGGAGTGACCTCTGGGTCTAATTTCATGGAATACACAACTGGAAGTTTGCTCAATTTGTCATCAAAAACATCAACAATGGCTTTGGAGAAATTGGAACTTGGAACTGCACTCACATGATGAACTTTAGCAAAAGAAAGCAGATTCATTCTTAAACTATCTTTGAGACCCAATAAAGATTGCACTGGTCTTCAGACTATGTGGAATAACAAGTTGTAACAGTTCTCAGCCAGATAACCTGAAAGTATCACTGAACTTTCAGTTTGAATTTCTTCACCTCCATAAGCAACAAGTCTTGCACTGCTCATTACATTGAGTCTTTCGTTAGTTTTCACTCTTGCAAATGTGTCTGCTAATATAACATTACACTTTGAATCAGTGTCTGCTTTGAGCTCTGTGGATTTTCCATTAATCTGGACAGTACAAAACACTTCACTCCTTGTTAATAAGTTTACTGCATCAACTCTTTCACCAAGCACTGATATACCATCTACATAGAAAGCTGACTGCTTTGGCTCTACTTGATGAACTTGCTTTTTTGTACAACCTTTCTTTATGAGTGTTACTTGATTTACAAAAACTTTGGAAATGGTTCCATTTTTTTACACTTGTGACATTGCTGACCAAATGTTAAGTACTTCTCTCTTTTAGACTCATGATTTGCACCACAGTTTCAACAGTTAACAATAAAGCTAGGTTTGGGTTTTGCTGATTCAAGTTTGTGTTGCACTGAGCTGGCACTGGAGCCTGCACCTTTTCCAGGAATTTCTAGAAAACATTGTGGCTTCTTTGGAAATCCTGCAGCTGCCACCTGCTTAGGCCTGTTCTTGTTTGTCACGTGTTGCATACTATCTGCATTTGCTCTGGAGCCAACTGAAACCATGCTGTTGTCACTCGCAAGCATACTTGTATGTTTTTCTGTCACCTCATGGATTTGACAAATCTCTATTACATTGCTCAACGTTAAATCACTGTCAAGAAGTAAAATCTTTCTCACAGCAGCACTATTAATACCACATACAAGCCTGTCCTTTATCAGCTCATCTTTTAGATCACCAAACCGACACGTTTTAGCTCTGTTTCTCAAATCAGTTATATAAGCTGCAAATGTTTCCCCTGGTTTCTGTTCTCTTGTGTAAAACAAATGCCTCTCTGATTTAACATTCATCTGGGGGTTGCACATTTCTCTAAACCTGCACTTAAACACTCGGGGTTTTCCCTTGATTCAGCTTGTACAGCAATGTGGCGGATCGCACCTTCTCCTTCATACACTGCTGGTGCATATACAAATGAACGCTCTCTTTCTATGGCTTCAGACACTGCTAGATTTAGCAAAATGAATGCCCTGGTATGTGCATCTCTATCTGCATAAGCTGATTGTATGAACATATCTTACTCTTGTTCAAATATTCTCCACTTCTTTGCAATATTCTGATCAAACACAAGTGGTAGGGGTTTTCAAAATCTGTCTGCCATATTAACATACCAGCGAAGGGGTTTTGTGAATGAGCATGAATATGCTAGAAAACACCTCTTATCATTGTAAGAAACATGCCAAGCAAATGCACAACGTGAATAAATCAAACATCTGTTGTCTTAAACTCAATAATTTTCAAAGTAATTGTACTTTATGAATAACTGCATACAATACACGGAAATGTCCACAGAATGGCGATACCTTACTAGGGAACTTTTTACAGTACAAGAAGCACTCTGTAATAGGGGCACTTTGCGAATAGACACACCCAGCACAAGAACTTTTTCTCGAAGTAGCTGTACTTTGGATTGTATGAAATAGTTGCACTTTGCACACAATGAACTCTTTGAAATACATGCACAGCAATAAGCGCACGCTGTAAGCACTTTTACACACTCTGAGATACTTTGAATAACTTTAGTTAACGTATTTGATACAATGCGAAGTCATGGTTATGGCCAAACACAGCACTTTGCCAAAACACTTACAGTTGCCTTGCTTTATTTTTTTGCTTAATGTGCCCTTTTTTTTATATTTGTTTTGCTCGTTTAAGCCCTTTTCATGCCCAGTATACTTTTGTTGTGCTCGTTTTACTGTAAACATAGGTTCATAGGTAAGTACTAGGATATCTGCCCAAGGGCATTTATAAGCCTAGCCAGAATGTGTAGGCTTTTGCCACCCCCTTAGATTAGCTCCCTGTGCCTCTGTCCAGCAGAGCCATTAGTTCCTTGCGGCACTGTCCAGCAGAGCCACCGCAGTGATCCCCAGGGTAAATTTTCTGTTTCCCATCCACCCGTCAAGGTTTCTCTTGAAGAGTGTTAGTGAGGGGCTCTGCCTGATGTATATTGGAATCCTCTTCCAAAGCATGGGGAGTCTCTGGGACAGGAATCTATCCCTCCAGCATGTCCTGTTTATCGTTGTGGTGAGGTTTATATCTCTAGAGCGTGTGGCTCTCGGGGATTTGTTTTTTTTAGGTGGAGCATGTCCATCAATTCAGGCAGAGATCACCTCTGAGTAAGTGGTATGCAACCGAGTACAGCTGGAGTTTCTTGAGTTGGGCTACATAGGGCATCTGTTTGAGGCCAGTAATCCTCTTGGTGAGGTACTTTTGTGGTCTTTCCAGCTGTTGCAAGTGTCTTGTAAGGTACATCCCAAATGGGGCGTTGTATTCTATGATGGGTCTAATGAGTGATGAGTAGAGAGGCACAATAACCTTTTTTGTTCTAAATGCAAACCTTTTGTGATTAGGTGGGCCACATAGAAGGATTTTCTAACCGCCTTGGCAATATGACTATCAAAGGATAGATTACTATTTACTTGGGTCCCTAGATCCCTTATTACATTTTCTGTATTTAGGGGACTACCACCTATGTGGTAGTTCGCGGGTACTTTATTTTTTCCAAAGGGGACGACTATGTACTTTTTGGCATTTAGCTTGAGGCCATGATTTTGACACCAGGTATCCGTCTCAGTGAGACCCTTCTGGAGGGTGTCTGTATCAGCCGGAGAATCAATTATGGCCCCTAGTTTGCAGTCGTTTGCGAACTTGGTCAGCCATAGTCCTCCTATGCTTGCTTGTACCTCTGAGAAGTATATACCGAACAGGAGGGGTCCTAGGACTGAGCCCTGGGAAACGCCACTTATAACCGGTTTAGAGTCGGATGTAGAGCCTGCACCTCTTACCATGTGGGTTCTATCCATGAGCCAGTTGGCAACCCATCTCGTGACATAGGGGTTTATGTTCAAGCTGGTGAGCTTGTCTATAATACTAGAATGGGGAATGGTGTCAAAAGTCTTTGCGAGGTCTAGGCAGGCTGTGTGGACCTCCTTACCCTTGTCTAATGCCTTGGTAACTGTCTCAAAGAAATCCACCAGGTTTAGGAGGCATGATCTGCTCTTAACAAAGCCAAACTGGGTAGGGTCCAAGGTTTGGAGGTTCCCAGTGTCTCTGTTAATGAGTTCCATGATGATGCACTCCATAGCCTTGCAGACCAGGCTAGTCAGGCTTATAGGCGATAGTTCCCGGGGTCTGTTGTGGCTCCACCTTTGTGGAATGGGATAACTGTTGCTGTGCGCCACTCTGTGGGTACATAGCCTGTAGAGAGGCTGAGTTTGAACAGTGTGTTTAGGTGAGGGGTTAGTTAATTTTGGAGCTCTTGTAAGACACAGCCTGGGACACCGTCCGGTCCCATTGAAGCTGTGTTTTTGGCTGTGGATAGGGCTGTTTTAACCTGTGTGTTGGTGATTGATGGGGCCCTACATTCTTCTGGTATGGTTATGGGCCCTTTAGGGGATGTGATGGGGGGTAAAGTTTGCACTAAACCTGTCTGCCAGAATGTTGGCAATATCAGTCGGTTCAGTGTATTTTGTGCCATTCTGCACTAACTGAGAGCAGATCTGAGAGTTTCCACTTAGGTTCTTGACATAGCTAAAGAACGCTTTGTGGTTATCTTTGGAGTCATTGGCAATTTTTCTTTCAAAACTAGCCTTGGATGATTTAATGAGGGATCGTAGTTTCTTGCTGATACTGATCACGGATGTCTTTCCTTCTTGGGGTTTTACTCTTTTCTGTACTAGTTTCCTCCTTCTGCTGTACAGCTTGTTTATGGCAGGGGTCCACCAGACTGGTTTCCTTTTCTTGGAGGACTGAGTCTTGGTTTTACTTGGGATAGCACAATCCATGCATTCCTGCAGATGCTCCTAGAGTGCCTTTGTAAAGATTTCAGCAGCTTGGACAGCATTGTCCTTTAGCATGGGAGCTGTGAACCTTTCCACCTCGGTCTTAAGTAACGTGAAGTTTGCTTTTGAAAAGTTTTTCACAGTGGTTTCCTTGATTGGGGGTGGGGGCAGAATATGGATATCCAGAGTGATTAGTCTATGGTCTGATCTAACCAGTGAGGAGTTGACCTCCGGTGTGGAACACCGGTCGCCCATGTTGGTGATGATCAGGTCCAATCTGTTGTTCCCTCTGGTGGGGGTGTTGACCAGTTGATCCAGGGCATTCGAGTTTATAAATTCTAGGAAGTGTTGGGCAAGGGAGTTAGTACTTGAGTAGTTCTCCCAGTTTATGTTTGGGTAATTGAAATCACCCAGTATTAGGGTGTTTGGTAGGACCTTCATATTTCCCAGTGCTCCCGAAATGCAGAATGGGGGTCCTGGGTCATGGTGGGTGATCTGTAGCAAGCTACAATTTGGATTGCAGTTTTGCCCGTTGTTAGTTGCACATGGATGATCTCTGATGCATTGTGCTGCGCCACTAACCTGGAGGTGTGGGTATCCTTGATGAATATGGATACACCCCCGCCTTTTGTGTTTTGGTCCTGGTTCTGTGGCCGAAAGGTATAGTATGAGTTAGAGCCTAGTAGTGCTGGGGTGCTCTCAGGAGCCTTAAGCCAGGTTTCTGTTACTGCACAGATGTCGATGTTCTCCATACTGAGGAGTGCCTCGAGTGCATGCATTTTGAGGTTTAGACTTCTGGCATTGAGTAGCATTACCCTCAGTTTTTGCTTACTTATGCTATTTATGGTGGTGGGTTTGTCTTTTGAGCATTGCCTAAAAAAGGCTCTATGGGGGCGGCAAGAGCCTTGGCCAGTATTCGAAAGCCTAAGGGTGACAGGTGCAAGCCATCTCTTGAGAAGCAACGTGGCTTGTCAAGCATGTCATCCCAGGTGGACAGATACTGGATCCCCTTTGAATGACACCAGAAACGTAGCCAGTTGTTGAAATTGATAATTTTTTTTCTTTATACTGTGGCATCATTCTTTGTGAGGGCAGGATGCTACTCAGGGTCAGGGTCATACCGGCCTGGGCTACATGATCAGAGAGCTCTTCCATGTCTCTTTTAATGTAGTCCAGGGAGGTACATCTGAGGTCATTCACACCAACATGGACAATGACAGAGTCGTATTTGTACTTGTTCTGGAGTGACCTGAGTGCTTGTGTTATGTGGTGGATCCTGGCATCCGACAGGCAGCTAACTGTAACCTTCTCCTTGTCCAGCCTAGTTAGTGGGACATCAGTGTGCCTGACTATAGAGTCGCCTATTACTTGTGTGTTGGGTATGTTATTTTGCCTTAAGGGCTGTGATTGTGTGCACACTGATTATGTGAAGTATGTGTTTCATGGTCGGTGATGGGGTGTGGAGGTTGCCTGGATGTCTGCTTTGGTGGTCTCTGTTGCTTTTGCAGATTTTTATTTAGAGCCTCCGAGTATGTTTTCATATATTCATGTGTGTTATTTGCCGGTGTTGGTTTATTAGGTCTGTGTGAGACTTTTGGTGTGTTGCAAGTATTACCCTTCTCCTCTTGACTGTCAGTTCCAGTCTTGGGTTGACAGAGCTTTGCCTCCAGTTTGGCTGTATAATTGCATCTCTCACATATATTAGTGTTTGGTGGTAGGAGGAGAGATTTGTCTGTGTACATGAGGCAGTTGTAACATTGCCTCAAAATGCCCAGATTCACCAGTTGGACTAGAGAGCACAACGGAAATTGCCCTTTGGACGTGCCTGAATAGGTAGAGTAAGCTGTTTTTCTTATTGGCTGGTGGGGACGAATAGAGAGCCTTGTCCTTCTGGACAGTATGGGGGGGGGTCTAGTGCTATGGTTAATTAGTGCTTGCTGTGAGTTTTAAGCAAGTGCTTGACTGTGAAATTAATGGTTTGAGTGCTAAAGTTGAAGTTTTGTCTAGTTCCAAGGGAAAAATTGAAGAGTAGACTCCGTGGAGCTAAGAATAGTTTAACTCCAGCTAACCGGCACTGCCCGGTGTGCAAAACTGTGCAATTGCGGTTTTTATAGCAGGGAAGTGAAAGAGATAGGAATTAGCCCAAAATGGCCGATAAAGTACTAACTTCTGGGCTGAAACCACTCCTCCAGGGACAGATAGGCTGCTCAAAGCTCCCCTCTTTCACAGGTGAACAGAGAAACTTCCTTCTATCCAAGTAAGGTATGGGCAACACAGAAACTTGTAACACAGCCCTGGATTCAGCAATAACCTGAAAACTGGTCTTTACTAGTTCAGAAAGGCGGGAAAAAGTATATATTTTTGTTTTTTGCAGAAAATAGCAGATACAATCAAAATTATCCCAAAATGGCCAATAAACTACTAACATCTGGGCTGAAACCACTCCTCCAGGGACAGCCTGCTCAAAGCTCCCCTCTCTCACAGGTGAACAGAGAAACTTCTTTCTATCCAAGTAAGGTATGGGCAACACAGAAACTTGTAAAACACAGCCCTGGATTCAGCAATAACCTGAAAACTGGACTATGCTAGTTCAGAAAGGCGGGAAACAAGTATATTCTTTTGTTTTTTTGTTTTTTTCAGAAAATAGAGAAGATACAATCAAAACAACACTTTAAATGCACAGAAAAGGCTATCACACTTTAGTGTGTAGCCTACAACAATTAAACAGATTATTTAAACACAAAAATTACTTAATTCAAGTGCAGGCAGCAAATAAGTACAATATGTAGCAATAACAAACTTTTTAAATCACAGAAACAGTAAAAAAACTGGCGTTTTAGGCGGAATTAGTTAAGACAGCAAGGAAAGCAGAAAAATGATATTTAATCACTCCAAAGTCTCTCTTTTGTCTCTCTGCTGCTGTAGACTCTGCAGAACACCTGGAAGGCATTTGCTGAATGGAATACAAGCGCAAAAACTGTGCAAATGCGTTTTTTATAGCAGGGAAGTGAAAGAGATAGAAATTAGCCCAAAATGGCCAATAAACTACTAACTTCTGGGCTGAAACCACTCCTCCAGGGACAGATAGGCTGCTCAAAGCTCCCCTCTCTCACAGGTGAACAGAGAAACTTCCTTCTATCCAAGTAAGGTATGACCAACACAGAAACTTGTAACACAGCCCTGGATTCAGCAATAACCTGAAAATTGGATATACTAGTTTAGAAAGGCGGGAAACAAGCATATATATATATATATATATATATATATATATATATATATATATATTTTTTTTTTTTCAAAAAATAGAGCAGATACAATCAAAATTAGCCCAAAATGGTCAATAAACTACTAACTTCTGTGCTGAAACCAGTCTTCCAGGGACAGATAGGCTGCTCAAAGCTCCCCTGTCTCACAGGTGAACAGAGAAACTTCCTTCTATCCAAGTAAGGTATGGGCAACGCAGAAACTTGCAACACAGCCCTGGATTCAGCTATAACCTGAAAACTGGATATACTAGTTCAGAAAGGCGGGAAACAAGTATATATGTATATTTTTTTCAGAAAATAGAGCAGATACAATCAAAACAACACTTTAAATGCACAGAAAAGGCTATCGCACTTTAGTGTGTAGCCTACAACAATTAAACAGATTATTTAAACACAAAAATGACTTAATTCAAGTGCAGGCAGCAAATAAGTACAATATGTAGCAATAACAATTTTTTTAAATCACAGAAACACTAAAAAAACTGGCGTTTTAGGCGGAATTAGTTAAGACAGCAAGAAAAGAAGAAAAATAATAATCACTCCAAAGTCTCTCTTTTGTCTCTCTGCTGCTGTAGACTCTGCAGAACACCTGGAAGGCACTTGCTGAGCAGAATACAAGCGCAAAAACTGGGCAAATGTGGTTTTTATAGTAGGGAATTGAAAGAGAGAGAAATTAGACCAAAATGGTCAATAAACTACTAACTTCTGGGCTGAAACCACTCCTCCAAGAACAGATAGGCTGCTCAAAGCTCCCCTCTCTCACAGTTGAACAGAGAAACTTCCTTCTATCCAAGTAAGGTATGGGCAACACAGAAACTTGTAACACAGCCCTGGATTCAGCAGTGACCTGAAAACTGGACTATACTAGTTCAGAAAGGTGGGAAACAAGTATATATATATTTTTTCAGAAAATAGAGCAGATACAATCAAAACAACACTTTACCCAATTAACCAGTTAAAAAGCTCAAAACTGAGCCCTGTTCCAACAGTCTTCAATCGGACAAGTTCTAAATGCAGACTCCTGCCATTAGGGTACAGAGAAACCTTCTCCAAAAAAGACGGCCTGGATCAGTGCACGTTATACAAACAAAGCTAGATCCAGCAGGCCTGAATCTAGTCTATGCTACAGCAAACAAGGCGTACCGATTTCATAAAGAAACAGTTCAAGTAAACATGTGCAATAAGCCTTTAACCAGAAATTCCCAGCTCAGAAGAGCAGAATCTAGCCGCCCACCTTTGCCTCAAAACACACTCATTTTGCTTTAAATATACTATTTTTTTGCTTTAAACTTACTAGTTTTGCTTTACAGTTAATTGTTTCATCAAACAATTTTATCTTAAACATTTTCTTTAGTTAACAAACTTTTTCATACTTTCCGCTTGCTTGATATTGCGGTTTGTGCCATTGTAATGCCCCTTTTTTCACCTTTCGCATCAAGTAAATAATTTGTTTTATTTCTCATTACCTTTGATTCTTTCTGGTTATATTTGTGCTCTTTTCTCTTGGTTTTACCTTTGCTGTCGTCTTTTCCATCTCATGGCTCTGAATATTCTTCTCTCTTCCATCCCGGTTTTGACACCATGTCACTTTCATGTTAGGACACGAATAAATGAGTCTTTGTGGGTTCTGTTCAGATAGCTTGATTTTATACAAACACATCACTATAGAGGCTTACTGACTATAACTTAAGTAACTTATATACAAACTAACAACTGTGCTCACTCTCTGGTTGCTTCTACAAAATGGCACTAGGGATTGCAAGTCTGGAATTTATACATGCAAGTACAGCCTCGCATGCTTCTTAAAAATATACCACACACACTTTACACTAGGCACTTCCTTTCTGAGGACATGTTCAGGTTCTGAAGGAGGTGAGGAAACCCGCTACAGGAAATCATTTCTCCAAATGGAATGGATTTTCTGTTTGATGCCTCTCTCATAACCAGGATCTCTTTTCAGTGGGGATCCTGCTAGTTCTGTCCTATTTATGTGAATTGCTCCATACTGGGTTAGCATATTTTTCAGTTAAAACTCACCTCTCACCTATTTCTGTTTATCTGCCCTTGACTCCTCTTTTATCCTCTAGGTTTGAGGTCAAACAATTTCTAAATGGTGTTCTTCGTATCAAGCCTCTCAGGAAGCCTGTTCTTTGGATCTCAGTTTTGTTGTTGAAAAATTGACTGAGGCTTCTTTTGAGCCTGCAGCTTCAACTTCCTTGTAACACTGTACTTGGAAAACTATTCTACTTTTGGCCCTTACTTCAGCTGAGAGTATCTCTGCTTCAGTCTGTTATGGCTGTTCTTCCTTTTTTTAGTTTTTCACAGGGACAGTGTATCTCTTCGTACTAATCCTTCTTTTATGCCCATGGTGGTCAACGAGTTGTCTCTTAATCAGTCTGTTAATTTACCCTCCTTTTTTCCTTCTCTGCGGTTGGCTAGTGAGAAGGTTCTTCACACCTTGTATTTGCATAGGCAGCTCAGATATTTGGATAAGACTAAGGCCATTTACAAACATGAGCAACTTTTTGTTTTTTTTCATCCCATCTTTGGGTTTGGCTGTTCTAAACAAACCTTCTCTTCTTGGATTTCTAATTCCTTTCATGGTAAATGTCTTTCTACTGCTATAAAGGCTCATTTTACCAGAGCTGTTGCTTCCTCTGGTGCCTTTTTCAGAGTGGATACCATTTCCATCCTTGAGGCTGCTACTTGGACTTTAATCCATACCTTCGCTAAACATTACAAGTTGGATGTTGTTTCCAGAGCGAAAGCTGGCTTTCCAGAGCTATCCTGCATGGGTTTCTAGGGAACTCTTCAGAGCCTTTCTCCTCCCACATTTCCTCTTAGCTTTTGTACTCTCCCTCATGTCAGGAATACAGCAACAGGTGTTATGGAAGAACATAGTACAGTTGTGTAAAATCTTACCATAACAGTAGATGTCCTTCTCTTCACTGTTGCAGCATTCACTCTGTCACTCCTCCCTATTTTTGCTGTGCCGCATTTCTCTTGTCTTCCTGGCCAAGGATTCTTCTTTTTTCCTCTTTCTAGATTCACATGTTCCTCCTGGTCACTAAGGACATTCTCTTCCTCCTGGAGCTTTTCATTTCTGAGGTATATACACCTGTACATCACCTTTATGCCCTATGCCTTTTTCGAGGAGCGTACGTGTGACATATGACATCTATAAATTCTGAAGGCTTTGGTATACTGGTTGGATGTTGAACTATCCTTGGCAGGATATCCCTTATATCAGGATTACTGCAACAGTGAAGAGAAGGACATCTACCGTTATGGTAAAATTTTACACAATTGTACTTTCTCCTCTCATTGTCGCCTCATAGCAAGACATTGTCCCATTCGATTCTCAGCTAGAGCGTCTTCTGTGTTGAGGCATACATGAATGGGGCATGCCTTCGTTGAAGGTTGTGCGTCAGGGCTGGTAACCCGGTACGTAAAAATCCACTACCAATCATTAGCGGACCGGAGTTCTGCTGTGGCGATCCTTAACCGGGAAAAGCCGAAAGACACAAACAAACAAACGTTCTCCTCTCAACCAGTTCTAACTCATTGAACTAAGTAGCTGTTAATGCTGAGTTAAATTATTTTATCTGCAATGCCCTTACAGCCAGTAGTGACCAGTGCCTTTAAAGGATCCCAGTATGCTGCATGCACAGTCAGTGTGTCATTCATTGCCAGTGCTGCATATTTAGAAGATACTACCAGTTAAAGTAGTGAGGATCTTCCTTAAAGAAACTCATTGATCCAAGTCTCTTATCTAATGTCATGTGTGTCTTTCAGGGTACTACCTATGCCATAACCTTGAAAAGAATGCAAATAAAACTGATTAAGTTGTAATTATTAGGGTCTGATGTAGCATTTCACTTTAGTATAGAAGCTACAATTGATTGATCCCAGACTTACAGAACATTTCCAGTTGTGATTAATTTATTATTAAGACTGCATAGAGGTTTCAGTGTATTTCTTCTTGTATGAGGTAGGAAACTGCCAGGAATATTTTCAGGTCACATGAAACCAGTATTCTTTTTTTTATTGCTGTGGTTATCGTTTCATCTGTAATATTTGGAGCAAAATATGGGTTGCCCTTATCGGACAAGGGTGCAGTACATAAATTCTGTTCCAAATTCAAAAAAGTTGTATACTGGTTTCATGAAGGCAGTATTCTTTTTTATTGCTGTGGTTAACATTTCATCTGTAATATTTGGAAGGAAGGGCAGTTTGCCCTTAACGGACAAGGGTGCAATACTTAAATTTTATGCCAGCTTAAAAAAGTTATGCACCAGCTTCCTTAGGTATCTGCAGTTAAGTTAAAAGTACTGTCCTAAACAAAAATGCATCTTCATTGGGACCTGATAAACTATAGGCAGCCTGATGAACAGCACTAAACTGTAGCAGAAGGACCAACGTCTGCATTTATTCAACTCTTACTTAGACACTGTTTTTGTCCCCAAGGTTTGGTGCACAGCAGTAGTGATGCCACTTCTCAAGGGTGGCCCCACCATAGACAACAGGAATTACAGATGCATCAGACTGATGAGCCTCATTTGCAAGGCCATGGACTGAGCCATTACAGACCTAATAAACTGTGATATAAAAAGCCTGAACCCCAGTTGTTTTTCTTTAAGGGTAGGTCCTGTCCAGTGAATCAGATGAATTTTTTTGAAAGGGTAACAAAAGCTGTGGACAGTGGTCACTCTTGTCCGTACAGCATACCTTGACCCTGCCATTGCATTTGATACCATACCACATGTTATTGTGCTAAATGGCCTCCAAATTGATTCCTGTGTAGTTAGATGGCTAGGGACAGAACCCACACTATGAGGGTAACAGACAAGTCCTCCAAGAGCATGACAATAACCAGTGGAGTACCACAGGGATTTGTGTTAGGACCTCTGTTATTCACCATATACTTCTCTGGTCTACAAATCAAACTTGGGAAACTTTCTTTAACCAAGATTGTAGATGATTGTAAACTGGGTGTTATTCTGAAACCCTATTCTGATGTACAGATGTTGCAAAGCGAACTTGCATGTTAATAGCTGGTGCTTTGAAAATGGGCTAAAACTTAATGCTAAAATTTGAAATATTGTTGCATGTGGTAGACAAACCCTCTTCCCAGCTTATAGTATAAAAAACACTGGATGCCGAAATGAATATGTGAGAAACTTTGTAACATGGATAGATAATCCCCTCTCTTTTAATTATCATGTTGCCACAGCGGCAGTAAATCCTTTCAGTCCCAACTGATCACAAAGGGTATTCACTGTAGATCAAAAAAAGTCCTTACCTGTCCATATTCTATACTGAATACTTTGTCCTGCCTGGAATGTATCTTATTAAGTATATCAAGCAGTTTCTAGAGACCCTAGAGGTTCCTGAAAAAAAGATCATGGGCCCAAAGGACCTGAGCCATCAAGTGAGGCTGGAAGTCCTGTTCCTTTATTCATTGTCCTATAGACTCCTTTGTGTTGATCTATGCCTTGCCTTCTGGGCCATCAGGGATCTAGCAGTCCACAACCTCTTATTTCTTCACATATGAAACAGTGCAGCGAACACTACAACCAGAGAGCCAAACCTGCTTTTGCAAGTAAATCTTGGTAGAGACCAATTCGTCACACAGCCACAGCCACAACCCATTTTCTGGGACAGACTTCCAATCCAGATCTAGCATTGTGACACACTGTATTCTTTTGAGAAGGAATTAGACAGTTGGATAGGTATTTATAAATTTCCCACTGAAATGCCTGACCTATCACTCCTTTGAAAAAGGAGGTAATGTTCAAGGGTGGGTAATGGCAAGGTGTGTAGTTGACTTGTACATTCTGTATAACAAAATACTGCTACATCATTTATGAAGTCTGACACATTTGCTGTTTGTTTCCTTTAGTTTTCTAATACCATTAAAACACCTTTGTTGCTGCCCTCAGGTTTAGTTGCTAGTTTAGCTTTGTAGTCTGATGCCCCACTTCTAATGTTCCACCTTGAAAGATTCATAGGAAGACTTTGTGCAAGCATAGGCATGTGAATTCACCTGCTGATTCTATATGGCTGACTTGGATGATGATGAGGATACTGAGCCCAGTGTATCTCCTCCTGCCAACCCCAAATTTAGGGAGCTCCCAGAGATGTGTCGGAGGAGGGAGGCTTTTCTCTGACTTGGTATATTCCACATAACAGACTCTGCAGAAGCCTTTCAGGTGAACCCATCAGTCTTCATACATTGTTCTGCTTTTGGCAAATGTATTAAATGCTGCCACTAGTGCTGCCAGAGAGAAAGTAAATGGGGTAGCTTCAGTCCCTTAAAAAGCAGACTATGCTTGCACTCTGCCAGAGTGAAGTTTCTGGTTGGTCTCTTAAACCTGACACTGTAAGATCAGCAGCTGATTATAAGAAGCCTACATCTCAGAGCCCAGTGGTCTGCCCACCAGATAAGGAGTCCAAGGCAGTGGAACAACTGGAGAAGTTTAATGTATGTGTTCTCTTTGAAAGCTTCAGTTACCTGGCCTGTATGGTAGCATTTAAGCTGTACGTGTATGTTCAAATGCTACTAGTGATAGGCCAAATTATATCAGACAGGTTGCTGTCCCAGCTGGCAAATCAAGTATGGTAACTTTCATGATACAAGTTTCTTATAACTCTGCTGAAGGTTCTGCCAGGAATGTAAGCTGTAGCTTAACTTGACAAATTTGCTGAGGATCTGAAAGTGACCCTTATTACTGCCGTTTTCCATTGACCAGTGTTATCCAGGCTGGAGGTCAGATAACACACAAACAACATGGAAACAGATGGCAAGACTCTTATGGCTGCTGTAATGAAGTTGGTTTTCCTACCCTTAGTTGTATGTGAACTGGTTGAGATTTTATCTTTTCTATTCATCAGGTGCACTTCCCCATTCATCATCTCCCTGGTCTCTGCTCCTTATATGAAATCACTGCCACCATTGTTTGTTTGTATGTTGGCAGTGATTCAAGTTATTTTTGGCTTCTGATAGTTCTCTGCAGTTGTGTGACTGTGGAATTAGTGTTTAAGTAAGGGAGGTCTAGGGATGACGACTCTCGCTCCACATGCTTGTATTTGTTTTTCTTGCCTACTTGAAAATTCAGCAGGTTTGTTTCACAGAGTTATTGCTTTCGACTGGTGTTGACTTGATGAGTTGTAGTTGAACCATTGTAAATTCTTCAGCATACTTTCTCCAGCCCTTGCCAAATGTGGTTTAGACCTTGTCAACAGTCACAAAAGCAGCAATCTGTGAAGAACTAATCTGGTTAAATTTTGGAGAGGTTGTGGAGCTAGAGACAGAAATTCTCAGCAGTCATCAGGCAGCAACAGTCCACATGGTTGTCTCTCTTAAGGCAGTGTGTTGCCCTCTCCCCTTGTATTTGTCAGCTTGGAAATCTTTAACCAAGGTCAGAAGGATGAGTGAAGTTATATTTGAGAGTTTCAAGGTTTCTTTCTCTTTGAACTCAGTTTCTCGGTCCCTCCCCAGTCAGATATTCCTTCAGAAGAAAGTGGTAAAAATAGTGTTCTTAAACCTCTTAACTAAAGAGCCATTCAAGACAGGGCCCAGATTTTACTCCAGGTTATTTTTAACACCAGAAAAGACAAAGGACTTTGGGTCAGTTTTGGATCTAAGAGGCTTGAATGCATTTGTCCCCAGAGAAACCTCCCATATGGATTTGACAGAATCAATTGTACTTCTTGTCAATATGTAATGCTGAGTTTTCAGTATATTAATGGACAGAAATTTAATGTATTATCAAAGTTTTGTTGTACTACTGAATGTATTGTATATGCATTGAAGTGCCCGTGCAGTAAGTTTTATACAGGGGAAAGCAAAAGGGCTTTCAAACTTCGCTTACAAGAACATGCAAGAGATATAAAAAATTGTAAATATGAAAGCCCGGTTGCACAAGAGTTTTTAAAATATCATAAAGGGAACCCAGAGGGTTTACAGGGCACTATTTTAGAACAAATAGATAAAAGTAATTGTTATGATGTTAAAAGCAAGCTTCTATAGAAGGAAGCTCTGCTTATTTTGAAAATGGGACTTTAAATCTTGATGGTATGAATGTTTCTTGTAATTGGAAAGTTTTAATTTAATTGTTTAATTATGTAATTTTTTTACTTGATTGATTTATTAAGTTGTATATAAGGTGTGATTTATCAAGGGTTCTATATTCCGTTGAAGGCAGTACATGCCGAGACGCTAGAACGTATTAAATTTGTTTTTTTATCCTGGACTGGATTGTTGTATTTGTTTTATATTCTCGTAGTTCGTGTTGTATTGTTTGTTTGTATGTTATCAGTGATTCAAATTATTTTTGGCTTCTGATAGTTCTCTGCAGTTGTGCGACTGTGGAATTAGTGTTTAAGTAAGGGAGGTCTAGGGATGAAGACTCTCTCTCCACATACTTGTATTTGTTTTTCTTGTCTACTTGAAAATTCAACAGGTTTGTTTCACAGAGTTATTGCTTTAAACTGGTGTTGACTTGATGAGTTGTAGTTGAACCATTGTAAATTCTTCAGCATACTTTCTCCAGCCCTTGCCAAATGTGGTTTAGACCTTGTCAACAGTCACAAAAGCAGCAATCTGTGAAGAACTAATCTGGTTAAATTTTGGAGAGGTTGTGGAGCTAGAGACAGAAATTCTTAGCAGTCATCAGGCAGCAACAGTCCACATGGTTGTCTCTCTTAAGGCAGTGTGTTGCCCCATCCCCTTGTATTTGTCAGCTTGGAAATCTGTAACCAAGGTCAGAAGGATGAGTGAAGTTATATTTGAGAGTTTCAAGGTTTCTTTCTCTTTGAACTCAGTTTCTCGGTCCCTCCCCAGTCAAATATTCCATCAGAAGAAAGTGGTAAAAATAGTGTTCTTAAACTTCTTAACTAAAGAGCCATTCAAGACAGGGCCCAGATTTTACTCCGGGTTATTTTTAACACCAGAAAAGACAAAGGACTTTGGGTCAGTTTTGGATCTAAGAGGCATTTGACAGAGTCAATCCTTTTTATCTGTCAGAATAAGGCTAAATATGCTTTTGGGAGCCAAAATGTTCATACATCTAAATGACTGGTCCATAGCTGCCCTCCTGTACTACACCTGATGATATTGAGAAAGTCTGATAAACCTCTTTATTCTCTGGACATAACACTGAATCTGTCCAGGTCCCAATGGCAACCTGCTCAGCTACTACATCTCTGGTTGCAGCAGATTTTCAGCTGTAGGTTGTTAGACAAGAGTGTTCACAAATTTGAATGAGCCCCCCCCCTCCCCCCCATAGTACAAATACTTTCAGTGAGGGAGTGGGAATTGCATTGCATTTATCTAGGTACACCCACAATGTGCACAAATGCTCATGTTTATAAGCTGCAGTATAGACACAACATTATGTGTAACAATACTTCCCATGGATAGAATATAGCCTTTTCATGTCAAGACTTTCATCTCTCCTTATTTCTTCGACAACTACAGCATACTTCTCAAGGTATTGGGTCACATGGCATTGGCTGTGACCAGAGTTCCTCATGAAAATATAGTATAGGGCTGTTCAGTGGATTTTTGGGTTTAGAGGTCTCAGAATGTTGCCCTTTGGTGTATCTGATCTGTATTTTTCAGGTCTGAAAGCATCATTTGTGTTTATATTATTTTAGTTGTGGTTTCTGAGATAGAGTAATGATCATGTTTGACCAATTGCAGACTCAGCCCCAGGTTGCAGTCAAACTAGTAGCAGCAAAATAAAAGTTAATTACTATGTATAACGTAAAACCAATACATAAAAGCAGTGCACATGCAGCAACGATAATTAATGTGTACATATAAGAAGTAACTACAGCTATTTGCAAAGAAGTCAGAACAGCAGTATTCAGTGAGTAAATATTATGGCATAGGTATACCTAGATTTAGATTTAGAATTGATGTTTAGTTAATGATACCATTTATGGTGTCACAGGTGATGTAATTGTGGTCCCCCAAAATGAGTGGACATTGATTAGACAAGTGCGATGGGAAAATATTACAAGAAGAGGCAATATGTTGACAGTGAGAAAACTAGGTTGTGAAGAATATTATGAGATTCAATAGTAAAGCATACTTTTGCAGTAGAAGTGTTTTGTTGGTAAAGAATGGAAAAAAAAGAATACAGCAGATGGGGAGAAGTGAGCAGAAAATTACAAAGCAGGGAAATTTTGTGTACAGCCAGCAAATGTCTGTATGGGATACATTTTAATTGTGCACATGTAGAGAGTTAGGTGATGTGGTATGTATGGGTTGATGGATACTAACAATTTCTATCTCACCAGTGCTTTCCAACAGTCTCTTTCTTGGTGATCCTCATTATGGAGGTGTTTGCTGAAATATGGGGTATTTTATGGCTGGACAGTTCTGAATGTCCTCATAATTGCCTCTCCACTTAAGTACACTGGAGTTTAGAAAAGGGCTTTTGATCCTCCAAGCCTTCCCGTTGGAATTTGCATTATGCATGTGGACATTTAGGTCATTGTATAGCACATCAGCAAACAAGGAGGAATTCAGTCCTGTCCTGTTTGCTGGGAACTTATGAGACTGTGGGAATGGCTGGTGTCCAACAATGTCCTTGTTATTCATATCTCTTGGAGGCTCAGTTCTTTGGTTCCTCTTTTTCACTCTTCTCCCTTGTCTGCATTATTTTTCTATTAAAGTACATATCTTCCTTTCATCAAGACAAAGATTTTAACTCATTAGCTTAAGTGAAAGTATGGAGGACCTTTCTTAGATATATTTTTTGTTGATATTAAGACCTTTACTGTGAGATCCAGTTTCTTCGTGGGACTTGTACTTTTTCTGAAAATTTTGGCTCAGGTTTCTGAAAATGTATGGCTAGGCTCCACTTAAACTTGCAAGTGCAGCAGAATTAAAGATGTCCTTCATTAGATCACTTTTGGCAGGATTCCATCACTATTTTGCTATCTTGCCAAATAATCTGGACATCAGGGCAGGGTTCAAAAGCAAAAACCTTCCATAGAACCATATTTCCAATGTAAGACCTAAGCTCATGGGAGTAGAGGTACATAATCACACGTATGAGCATTAGATCTTCAGTCTCGCTGCCAGTCTAAATGCAGGTCTTGCACCCATCGGTCTGTTTCACTCATGGTGGCTGGTATCATCCATGACTTCATTTACACACGTATGTGCCCATTGGAGAGCCTTCCTTGTTTTCTTTATAATTTGTTGTTTTAGTTTGTTAGGTGTCAGCTAAGAGGGGGGGAAGTGCAATTGTGGTAGGCAGATTCCTTATAAGGATTTCCACTCCCAGTGTATTCTTTTTTGTATTGGAGCTAAACACAGCTGTTAAGAATTGATAGGTTTGTCAGTGATTTGTGCCAAAAACCCTACTATGCATCTTTCCTCTCGTAATACCTATTTAGAGACTCAGCACTTGAAGCGCCTCACCTAGTCTGAAATGACGGAAGCCTCTATGTCCAGTGTCCTGAAATTCAAATGGCCTAGGCCTTAGCCATTGTCTGCCCAGTCAGACCCGGATGTACCTCTTGAGGCTTCACAAGAGCCTGCAGTACATTTGATCATTTCCCAGGCTCCTGCAACTGTGACCATGCCAGAGGCCGGTGTGGTGTCTGACTCTCACAATTCTGGCTGACTGACTAAACTTGTAAGGTTGTGAAGGGGGAACCAAAGCTTTTAATTTTAGAAGGACCAGAAGGAATCCTTCACATCCTGCTTTGGGAAGTGTTGTTTTGGTCTTTGATGAAGTGTACCAAGACTTGGATCTGCAGTGTCTTATTAAAGTGGACATCACTCCTAAGAAAAGGAAGAAGATGAAATAGAAGACCAAAAATATATCTCCTTCCCAGATGTCCCAGGAAGAAGAATGGATGGAATTTTCTAAAGGCCTATTTAAGGCCATTTTGGCTCTCAAACAACCTTTTTTTCTGCCCTCTGCACCTTCTTCTTCTATCCCTCAGAAGAGAGAACAGGAGTCCTCCTCTGAAGATGTGACACATTCTGATTCAGATGAACATTCCCTGTCTTGCTTATCTCATATTCACTCCCCAGGGCAAATGGCTTCTGATTACGAGGATGCCTTATCCCCTGACTCAGCATTTGAAATCTCCTTTGAAGAAACCTTTACAAAAATGATGTAGCATTTTTAGTGGGAATCCAGATAAGTGTTTGATGTACAGAAGAGATATTACAATTTACTGGAGGTTGGTACCCCTGCGTCTTCACCAGTTCCCAAAATTTTGGATGCTTTTCTGGATGCATTTGCATCTACTTCTACTGACTCTCATCCTCCAACCCCTAAGAGACCTGATATGTTCTATAAAATCAAAATAATTCACCAGCAGTACTTATGGACACACCGTTTATTCACCAAGTTTACCACTTTCATCAATAAAGTTGACTTCATCAGAACAATTAACACAGGCAGTCATGAACATTTAAATACAACACAAAGTAATGCAATAGGCTAAAATCTAACCAATCAATTTCAAAACTATGGAATAGATTAATAAATAGATTTTTAAAAAATATATATTTTTAGATTAGTATTAAATTGCAATGAAATGTACTCTTACCTAAAATTGATGTTAGTTAAAACTTCATATTCTTAAAAAAATGTATGATTATAGAAAGTTTTTTTAAAAAATTACAAAATTTGTTATACAACCTTAGACATTCCAATGAAAGTGAAATAAACAAGGTATCTAAGTGAAAATCTAATAAAGAAAGGCTGTTGTAAATGAATTAATCTATACTCTCTCGGCACTTTCTTTTAAAGCAGGAACAATGGATATAAAATCATTCAAACCTGGGCATAGGTTAGCTGCCAAACGTAGTTGCCACATAAGCTCTTTCTTATTGAGAAAATTCTTCCAATCCCCACCTCTAGGGTTGATCTCTATATGGTCAAGAATACCAAATTTAAAACCAGAAAAATCAGGACATGTTTTACTATGTCTATATAGTACATTGGTTTCTTTTGCTTTATTAATATCATAAATGTGTTTATAAATCTTGGACTTTAAAGCCCTCTCAGTCTTTCCCACATAGAACCCAGTACAGGTGTTATACTTTGCCAAGTAGACTGTCTTACTAGTACGACAGTTTCCCTTTTTAAAAAACACTGTATCCTTATTCCTGTTATCTAAAGTTAAACTGCTAACCTGCATAATAAACTTACATTGTGAACAGCACCCACAGGACTTAATAAATTCATGTAAATTGTGAAGTCTAATACCGGAACTACCCTCTAAGGTCAACTTCAAGTTACGACCCACCTTGGTGCAAAACAATGGTTTTCCCCCCACAACTCGTAAAATATCCTGATCATCCCGAAAAATATTCTAATTTTTACAAAGAATGCTTCTAATATCATTATAAAAAGGGCTGTATTGTATAACACAGGCTTGAAGAAAGTTATTGACTGTACAATCCCCTTTTCCTATGGATTTGGGTGGGGTTTCAACCAAACCCCTACCCAATAATGGTTGATATTTAGAGTCCCACTCCTTCAAAACTTCTTGGAGTATAATTTCCACCATTTCCAAAGGATATCCCCTTTCTAAAAACATGTTGGTTAGATTTTTAAACTTCTCAATGACATCTTCAAAATGTGAAGTCATCCGGGAAATTCTAATAGCCTGTCCTTTAACAATACTGTTTTTCTGAAAAAGGGGGTGATGGCTATTGAAATGAAGATAAGAATTGCAAAAGGTTAGCTTTCGATACACCCTAGACCTAAAACCATCAGAATCTTTAATAATAGTGGTGTCTAAATAATGCATTTCTTTATCATGAACTTCATAGATAAATTTAAGATAATTAGTGGTACTACTGAGATATTCAATAAATCCAGGAATGGTATCCCTATTTCCCTTCCATAAAATAAAAATGTTGTCCAGGTACCTACTATATAGTAAAACATCAGAATAAAATCTACTAGGAAATGCATACTGCTGTTCCCATCCCACTAGCACAATAGTTGCGTAAATGGGGACGCATACTGCCCCCATTGCAACCCCTTGAATTTGTTGGTAGTATTGTCCTTCGAAAAAAACATAATTGTTGTCTAATATTATACCCATAATTTCACAAACAAGATGCACATTTCCCGGGGATAATTTGGAATATAAAAACAACATTTCTTCAAAATAGCCAAAACCCTCATTCCTGGGAATACAGGAAAATAAATCCTACACATCAGTAGTAAAAAAACTAACATTCGGGCCCCAAAGGTCCGGCTTAATTTTCCCCAAAAATTCCCAAGAATCTTTCTTCATTTCAATAGCCATCACCCCCTTTTTCAGAAAAAAAGTATTGTTAAAGGACAGGCTATTAGAATTTCCCGGATGACTTCACATTTTGAAGATGTCATTGAGGAGTTTAAAAATCTAACCAACATGTTTTTACAAATGGGATATCCATTGGAAATGGTGGAAATTATACTCCAAGAAGTTTTGAAGGAGTGGGGCTCTAAATATCAACCATTATTGGGTAGGGATTCAGTTGAAACCCCACCCAAATCCATAGGAAAAGGGGATTATACAGTCAATAACTTTCTTCAAGTCTGTGTTATACAATACAGCCATTTTTATAATGATATTAGAAGCATTCTTTGTAAAAATTGGAATATTTTTCGGGGTGATCGGAATATTTTACGAGTTGTGGGGGAAAGACCATTGTTTTGCACCAAGGTGGGTCGTAACTTGAAGTTGACCTTAGAGGGTAGTTCCGGTATTAGACTTCACAATTTACATGAATTTATTAAGTCCTGTGGGTGCTGTTCACAATGTAAGTTTATTATGCAGGTTAGCAGTTTAACTTTAGATAACAGGAATAAGGATACAGTGTTTTTTTAAAAAGGGAAACTGTCTTACTAGTAAGATAGTCTACTTGGCAAAGTGTAACACCTGCACTGGGTTCTATGTGGGAAAGACTGAGAGGGCTTTAAAGTCCAGGATTTATGAACACATTTATGATATTAATAAAGCAAAAGAAACCAATGTACTATATAGACATAGTAAAACATGTCCTGATTTTTCTGGTTTTAAATTTGGTATTCTTGACCATGTAGAGATCAACCCTAGAGGTGGGGATTGGAAGAATTTTCTCAATAAGAAAGAGCTTATGTGGCAACTATGTTTGGCAGCTAACCTATGCTCAGGTTTGAATGATTTTATATCCATTGTTCCTGCTTTAAAAGAAAGGGCCAAGAGAGTATAGATTAATTCATTTACAACAGCCTTTCTTTATTAGATTTTTCACTTAGATACCTTGTTTATTTATTTTTCATTGGAATGTCTAAGGTTGTATAACAAATTTTGTAATTTAAAAAAAATTTTTTATAATCATACATTTTTTAAATATGAAGTTTAACTAATATCATTTTTAGGTAAGAGTATATTTCATTGCAATTTAATACCAATCTAAAAATATATTTTTTTAAATCTATTAATTTATTAATCTATTCCGTAGTTTTGAAATTGATTGGTTAGATTTTAGCCTATTGCATTACTTTGTGTTGTATTTAAATGTTCATGACTGCCTGTGTTAATTGTTCTGATGAAGTCAACTTTATTGATGAAAGCACTAAACTTGGTGAATAAACTGTGTGTCCATAAGTCCTGCTGGTGAATTATTTTGGATTTAGTGGGGTTTTTTTCACCAGTTTTGCCGTGATTGTTTGGTTTTTATGTTCTATAAAATGCCTGAAGACCTATTTTTTTATATAAAAATCATTTGGCAGACCCATTTTCCTTTTTGTTTTCCAAAGATGAGCCTTCCAATCTTTTACCTGTTGCTAATGCCCTACCTTAAGAAAGAGATAGTAGGGTCATTGACAGATACAGAAAGAAGGTTTACATCTCTGCCACTCTGGCCTTCAGAGCTTTGAATTACCTAACAAAAATTACTACGTATCTGTTGACCTTTCTGAGTGATTTGAACAAAATCCTGTCTAACCCTGAAATGTCTGAAACAAAACAGTAGGCTACTTCCATGGTGGGTCAAGCTACCCAGGTGGCAAGACATACTATATGTGTAGTTATGGAAAAGTGGAAGCTTCATCCAGAGAAGCTGCTATTGGGTCTGCTGTCAGAAGATTTGCATTGCTTCATTCTTGGTCCCTTCCTGAATATATTAATACTTTTGGATTCTCCTCTTAAGGCATCTGTTGTTTGGTCCCGAGGCTGCAAACTTGTTTAAACACTAGCAAGAACAAGGAAAATAATGCATGATTTCAAGCAAATCATCCTTACCTCTGTTCTCTGGCATCACAGGAACTACCCGGCTACGCTCACTTCCTTTTCTCACATGGATCCTAGGTCTGCACAGAAGGGCAGAAGAATGCCAAGAAAGAGATTTGAGGATAAACCTGCTAGAGACTCTGATTCTGGGAAACCTCTTTTCCAGACAAATCAGCATGAATATTTAATGCTGCCTCCCCTTCCCCTTGATCCATCCCTTCATCTGTCAAAAAGACTAACCTCATCCATTTCTGTTTTGCAGCCTGTTTGGTCCTGTCCATTAATCTTCAAGGCTACAAAATGACTTGCAAGGATATTCCAACTTTCAGAGTTATCCTACCACGTCCTCCCAACTAGGTGCACCACTTACCTCCTATTTAACAGTGCCTTCACAAGCAAGGCACGATATAATCTGTGCCCCCACAGAGTATAAATAAAGGTTTTTATTTATTCCAGATGTTTTTTGGTACCCAGAAAAGAAGGAAAATGGAAGCCCATTTTAAATTTGTCCCTTGTCAACACCTTTCTGAAGGTGCCCTCTTTCAAACTGCTTTCTGTGCATGTTCTCCTTCCTTACATCTTTCCATAAGCTTTTTCTGGTATCCTTGTATTTGAAGGATGCTTCCCTCCACATTTCCATTCATTCATTCTTCTTTCAGGAAGTTTCTAAGTCTTTTTGCTTGCTCATCATACTCTCAGTTCTCTGCTTTAACCTTTTGGTTATCTATAGCCATCAGCATCTTCACAAAATACCTGGCCCCTGCTCCCGCATTTTGCAGAACTTGGGGAATTCAAATATTCCCACACCTCAATGACCTGCTAATACAGGCTTCCTCTGAGGAAGTTCTGTTAAAGCATCTCAGCTATGCTGTCTGGGGTTTATGATAAATCTTAAAAAGTCTGCACTGAACCCTACCCAGGACTTGGTCTTTCTAGGCTGCAATCTAGACATGCATCCCATGATGGATTTTCTCCTACAAGAGAAATTCCAGTCCCTCTCCATGTACTTTTTAGTCCATACTGCCTCTTTAAACATGCCCTGCAATGGAAGTTTTTGGAGCTCTGGGGTTCATGGCTTCATCCATCCCCATGATTCATTTTACAAAGCTGCATATGAGAAAGATCCAGTGGTACCTACAGTCTATTTGGTGTCAATATTATTTCCCTTTGGACATGCAGATACAACTTTTTCCTTTTCTGAAGAAAAAATTACAGTGGTGGATCTGTTCAGTACAGCTCAGTCTAGAACTTCCATTCCAACCAGCGGTTCCCTGTCAGGCACTGCACACAAGTGCTTCAGACCTCGTTTGGGGGATGTGGATGGATTTCCCAAGAGACCAGGAGTAATGGACCTCAAAACAAAGGAAGCATATCAGTGTAAAAGAAATGAGGGTACTCATTCAGGTCATACAGATTTTCTCACACTCATGGTATCCAGGTCTCCTCAGGATCTTCACAGACAACATAACAGTCATGAGATATGTAAACAAACTGGGGAGGGGAATACTATTAGCTGTACGGTCTGTCTCTTCTAGCATGGAAAGAAGCCATAAAAACAAACTTGTCTCTACAACTTGCCTCCTCTTCCCCTTGATCCATCCCTTTCCCTGTCAAAAAGACTAACCTCATCCCTTTCTGTTTTGCAGCCTGTTTGGTCCTGTCCATTTGTATGAGATGGATCAGACTTCTACCATGCATGCTGTCAGGCTGAGTTGACATGAAGCAAAGAAACCTTGTTTTGTGTGAGCAGTCCACTCTCTAGGGTAAGACTTAGAAATGTCTATCCATATTGTATCTGTCATGGCTTAGAGGTTCATAGGTTCATAGGCTAGTACTAGGCTAACTGCCCTTGTGAGCCATTTTAAGCCTAGCCAGTTATCCCCTGTGAGATTCAAACCTTGTACCTTGTGCTTGTAAGGCAAACACCTTAACCATTAGGCCACACTCCCCCTT
This sequence comes from Protopterus annectens, assembly GCF_019279795.1. Taxonomy (NCBI): domain Eukaryota; kingdom Metazoa; phylum Chordata; order Ceratodontiformes; family Protopteridae; genus Protopterus; species Protopterus annectens. Next base: position 903,358,467 of record NC_056739.1, read on the forward strand.
TTTTTTTTTATGTAAATCCCTTTGTCTATGATGTGCAGGGTCCTTGGTTCGAGCCCTGCATAACCTGTTTATTTGGGGGTGGGATGTTGGTGTAATGGTTAAGGTGTTTACCTTACAACCAGAAGGTGCAGGGTTTGATTCTCACATGGGATAACTGACTAGGCTGAAAATGGCCCACAAGGGCAGTTAGCCTACTGCTAATCTATGAATCTTATCTATGAATCTAAAAAACAAGCAGTTTTCAGGACAGTATCCTGATGGATTTTCTAAGCAGGTACCTAGAAGACCCTCACAAATGGATGTTGAACAGGGATGTCTTCCTAGGGGTCTACTTCTAAATTTCAAAGTTTCAAAACTTCAAATTTCTTATGGTTGAGACCGTAAGATCGAAGTTTTGAAACTTTGAACCATTTAAATGGTATATTTACCATTTTCCTCGCTGTAGTGTGATCTCTTATTTGGTATATTTAATTAGCAGGGGGTATGGGGGATGCAGGGGAGGCTTGCCCCCCCCCCCAAAATGTAAAAACACATTTTTTTTGTTTTCCTTTTTTTTTTTAATTTAAATTTTGAAGTTTCAAAACTTCGATCTTCTGGTCTCAACCATGAACTTTGAAGTTTCAAAACTTGAAAATTTAGAAGTAGACTCTTTCCTAGAAGTAGTCTACAAATGAGGTATTCTATGTTTGCTTCTATTCACAAGAAGCTCAGGCTGTTGTACTGCAGGACTTCTTGCCCCCAGGCCAAGAGGACTGACACCATGTCTTTCCCTTGGGAGGGGATGTTTCTTTAGGTTCATGGGATCATAGGCGAGTACTAGGCTAGCTGTTCTTGTGGACCATTTTAAGCCTAACCAGTTTTCCTTTCAAAGGTGATAATCAAGCCTTGTTCTTTGTTCCTGTGAGGTAAACACCTTAACCACTATGCCAACCCCCCATTTCCTCTAATCCCAAAGACTCTGTTAAAGATCCAAAATCTTGCTGGCAGCTCCCTGGTGGCCAAGGTAGCATTAGGTCTCCCTTCAGGAGTCCTCATCAGAAGTTACCCTAGAGAGTGGACTGCTCAAACAAAACAAGGTTTCTTTGCTTCATGCCAACTCAGCCTGACAGCATGCATGGTAGAAGTCTGATCCATCTCAGGCACCAATTTTCTAAAGACATCCTACAGGTTCTTCAAGAGGCAAGAAATCGTACTGCTGGAAAGTCTTGTATATCCAAATGGAAAAGTTTTCTGCCTGGTGTCATACTAACAGTCAGAATCTTACTTGGACTGGAGTTCCTACTCCTCTTTATTTGTGTAAACTATTAAGAGGTGGTCTTGCCTACCCCTGTGTTAAGGCACATATATCTGCTCTCTCTACATGTTTGCTTTTAGACCTACCACGCTTTTTAGAGTTGATGCAAAACAGTTCCTCAAGGGTGTCCTTCTTTTGAACCCACCTAGATGAGCTCCTCCCCTTTTGTGGGACCTAAACTTTGTCTTGCACAAACTTACTTGGGCACATTTTGACCAGCAGCTTTTGCTTTTCTGAAATTCTGTACATGGGAAAACTATTCTGCTAATGGCCCTTACTTCTGCTAGAATTGTTTCTGACAATCAAGCCCTTATGGCCTCTCCTCCCTCCCTTGTTTTCTTTTTTGTAAAGACAGAGTTTCTCTGAGAGCGAGTCCTTCCTTTATGACTGCAATGGTCAATGAGCTTTACATTGACTAGGCCATCAGTCTTTCCACCTTCTTTCCAAACATTCTGAACAAAGGTGAAAGAATACTTCATTCCCTGGACTTGTACAGGCAGCTCAGATTTTGTTTGGATAAAACTGAAGACATTCAGAAAACTCGCCAGCTGTTTGTTTCCTTCAAGGATGCCAAGTTTGATAACTCTCTCTAAGCAAACCATTGCTAACTGGATTTCTAAGTCCATTTCCTTTTGTTACATCCACCAATGTAAATCCTTACTTTCTCCATTTAAAGCCCACTTCACTAGAGTAGTAGCTTCATCCGTAGCCTTTTACAAAGGAATTGATTCAAGAAGTGTTATAGGTGCAGGCAATTGGTTATCTGTGCATGTGTTTATGAAACGTAAGCTAGATGCTTTCTCATGATCCAGAGCCTTCTTTGCCAGATCTGTTCTGTCTGGATTAATTGATCCATCCACCCTTTATACGGTTAAGCTTTGGGAATCACAGAGTAGTAGTGGAATCCTGCAGTAGTGCTCTAAGAAAGGACATATTATAGTTGTGTACGAACCTATCATAACAGTAGATGTCCTGCTGATCACTTTTGCAGTATTACTTCCATGTTTCCTTTGCCTCTTTTTTCCTTTCATTGTATTGTCCTTTGTTTTCTTGTGGATCGAGGTGGAGCTATTCTGTACCTTCCCTCCTCTTGGCTGATCTTTTCCCTTTTTATTTTACTTTTCCACAGGTATCTCCAGGTCTTCTGGTTTTGAGATAGTTTGAGGATGTTGCACAAGTTTGTCTGCTTATGTACTCTTTCACCCGCAGGCGTATGTCACATGTTGGACATATGGCTCTGTGGAAGGTTTTGGCAATGATACCCCATTGGGACATCCAGGTTATTTGGTGAGGTAACCCAATAGTATTGAAATACTACAACAGTGATCAATAGGCCATCTACTGCAATAGTAAGTTCTTATACAGCCGTACCTCCCTTATTTGTAAAACACTTTTTGTGGTAGCTTTTACCTAAGCCAAAAGAATTCCTAAACTTTATGATCTTTTTCCTGTACCACCTTATCTTTTTTTTTTTCCAGAAAGACTATTTTGTCTTAAGATTAATGCTCTCTTTATGCCTAAAATGTCATCTGAGTCATATATGTTAGGATGTAAGCATTCTTGTATTCATTTATTCATTCATTCATTCCTTGATTGATTGATTGATTCATTCATTCATTCTTTCTTTCTTTCTTTCCTTTTATAACCTTGGAGAGTTCTTGCTACACTGCATTGGTGGTCCCCACCATTTGATATATATAGGTAGAATCAAGTCCCTCCACAAAGAAAACCAGTCTTTTTACTTCATTGTTTTCTAAGACTCTGGACCATTAAGAATGTAAACTCACCCTTGCTGTTTGTATTATCCTTTGTCATCTTTTGTCTGTAAACTTAGTGAGATAAAATCTAATTGTGACCCAAACGATCCAGTTAGTGACTCATACGCCTGCTAGAGCTGATTGGGGGGGTGACACGTTTCAGCTAGTTCACCTGTCTTTAGAGGTCGAGAATGTAAAGGTGCATGTCTGGAGTACACTTTCCTGTGCTAGAGTCCTCTGGGGAAACAGGCAACAGGACCCCACAAACAACAATCTACTGGAAGATGATATACTTTTTCTGGACGTAAGCCAAACTCATCAGTCCCTCCAAACAAACTTATAAACAACATTTCCTGACATTTGTGCTCAGTTTCAATAAAATGAGCTACTAGTCAATGCAGCCATGCTTTTTTCCTAGTGTGAAAAAACTTTGATCTGAGCACTAATTATTAAAGACACTAAAGGTAATACTATTCCCATTGTAGAACAGATATACCTAGGCATAACACTGGATCCTCTCCTCAACCTCAGTAATCACACAGACAAAATTACTTCCAAAGTTCTTTCACAATTAAAACTATGCTATAGAATTTCCCACTTAACTATCTCCATCTTCCTGTAAATCTATAACCAAAAGTATTATCTTTCCAAAACTGGAATATGCATTATTACTACTCAGCATGCATTCAGTCTACAGCTGTCAGAAACTTTGAACAGCAGAATTAAAGATATGTAAATTTGTTCTCCTAGCAGTCCAAAGAAAATGCCGTTGTGATGTACTTCATGCAGTGCACTGTCTTACTATACCAGATAGAGCCACTCTCTTTCTGGGAACATTAATATAAAAAATTCTTAAAACAGGGTACTGTCCTCCTCTCAAAATGCAACTACCTCTGACAGACCAAAATTACACAGTTAGAAACGGCCAACAAAACAGTCTTACCCTTTCCTGTCCTAGGTTCAAACTAGCCATAGGTGAGAAAGACTGCTCCAGAACAGGGTCTGTGCTGTGGAACCACCTATCTTGTGATGTGAAGTGCAGTTGTACAATAGAATCATTCAAAACAGTTTTTAAGAGTTCCTCTGAGGAAGCCTGATGCTCATGTTTTTGTGATACAGACTAAGAACCAGGGCATTTAATTTAATCAAATTCCAAAGAGTACATTCATGTATAACTGTATTTAGTAACTCTATATATTAAGAACTGTATATATTACTTCATATGCATATGTTTTCTTAGCATCTTGGCAGTATTTCCTAGCATTTTATTACAGTTCGTATCTGTCTTTCATCTTGATATGTAACTTAACTGTCTTTTAGGTTTATAGGTTCAGAGGTGTTTACTAGGCTAACGACCATCCCAAATCTCTGACAAGTTCTGGTACCCCTGAAAAGTGTAAGCAGGGGCTTGGGAGATGAAACATTTACAAGCAGGGGCCTGGGAGATGAACCATTTACAGGTTGCTGTGTCCATTAGTGACATAGTTGTCCAAGTTACACTTGAATTGGGTCTGAGAGGAACTCTTCTTCACATGGATGGGGAGCCTGTTCCAGAGATGAGGTAGTCTCTGGGATACATAGTTGTCTCTCCAGCAGGTCCCATTTATATCACAGGCAAGGTTTAAGTCTTTAGAACAGGTAATTTTGGTGCTGTTTGTTTTGTGGATATGCAGAAGGTCCATCAGAGTGGGTTTGACAATGCCCTATATGCCAGACATAGATCTCCCCTCAAAAGCCTGTAGGAGACAGAATACAGGGATATGGCCTTGAGGCAGTCTGCATAGGACATTGTACTTGTGCCCTGTATTTCCTGCCTGTATTATTTTAGTAGGAACCTCTGTGGACATTCCTGTTGTTGGATATGTGTGGTTAGGTACATACCAAAGGGGGCATTGTACTCAATGATAGGTCTGATGAATGTGGAATACAGTTGAACAGTGACTTCCTTGGACCTAGATGCCATACCTTTGTTTATAAGTTAGGCAGCATAGAATGATTTCCTCACTACTGTAGACATGTGATGGTCAAACTTTAAATTACTGTGTATGTGTGTCCCTATGTGTTGTCAATATGATATTTACCAGGGGTGGATGACACTCCAAAGGATACTGTTATGTATTTCTTGGCATTTAGTTTAAGTTCATGGCTCTGACACCAGTTGTTTGCCTTTGTCAGCGCTTCCTGTTGAATATTTGTGTCAGTGTGGGATTCATTGACAGCTCCTAATTTGCAATCATCTGCAAATTTAGTCAGCCAGAGACCATTGACATTGGTCTTGACTTCAGAGAAGTAAATGACAAAAAGGAGTGGTCCAAGAACCGATCCCTGAGGGACTCCACTTGTGACTGACCTCTTTGTAGAGGTGGACTCCCCAGTTCCTGGGTCCTGTCTGTGAGCCAGTTGGCTGTCCACTGGGTGACATACAAGTTTTTACCTAACCTCTTGAGTTTGTCAACAATGCCCGAGTGTGGTATTGTGTTAAATGCCTTGGCCAGGGGAAGGTTGGCAGTGTGAACCATTTTGCCCTCATCCATTGCCTTGGTGACCTTCTCAAAGAAGTCCACCAGGTTGAGAAGGCATGACCTGTCTTTGACAAAATCAAACTGAGTTGGGTCCAGTGCCTGGAGGTTTACTATATCACTGTTGATAATCTCCATGATAATTTTCATAGCTTTACATACAAGACTAGTGAGACTTAAGAGTCTGTAGTTTCCAGGGTATATAGATGGCCCACCTTTGTGTAGTGGAGTGACTGTTGCTGTTCTCCATTCATGAGGCACAAAGCCTGTTTGGAGGCTACAGTTTAGTAGCAATTCCAGACGGCCTGATAGGTCATATTTCATGTTGTTTAGAAAGCATCTTGAGATATTGTCTGGGCCCATTGATGCAGTGTTCTTGGCCATAGAGAGAGCATTAAGAACTGTTCGCTACTGAGAGCAGGGGGAGTTGTATTTGATGGTATTTCCTGAGGGAAGGTTGAGGGGGAGAGAGGAGTAAAGTTGGACCTGAATTTATTGGCCATTAGGTTTGCTATATCTTCTGGCTCAGTATAGGTGGCTCCATTTACAATGAGCTTTGCAGACAATTGTTTATTGTCTTTGAGGTTGCAGACATAGCTAAAGAATACTTTGTGGTTGTCCTTGACCTGGGAGGCCAAATTTGCCTCAAATTTGACTTTGGTAGACTTTATTTGTCCTCTTAGTTGTTTGTTTAGTTTGATGAGAGTGATTTTATCCAGCTGGGTGCTGCACCTCCTAAGTTTTGCCATGATTGTCTTCCTTCTTTTATATAGCCTATTGATTTTGTGATTCCACTGGGGTGGCTTGTTTTTTGAGTTAGTTCTGTATTTTTTTCCTTGTGGGTACAGCTGCCTTGTATACAGCTATTAACATGTTTGTATAGGGTTTCTGTGAACAGTTCTGCATAGTAGCAGTGTTCTCGGGGTTTATGGGACCTTGAAATTTTGTCAGGTTATCAATTAATGGAAGTTAGCCTTAGAGTAGTTCCCGAATATTCCAGGTTTAACTGGGGGTCCAGGTTTTATTTTTACTTCAAAGGAAACCATTTTGTGGTCTGACCTTACCAGGAAAGACATTACAGTAGGGGGTGTGCAGCACTCTCCCATAATAGAGAGGACCAGATCCAGTATGGTTGTACCCCTGGTTGGTGCATTAACAGTCTGGTCTAGGGAGTTTGTGTTTACAAAATCTAGGAATCTCTGTGCCTGCATGTTTGGTGTCATATATGATTCCCAGTTAATAGTGGGGTAATTAAAATTGCTTATGAATATGATACTGGGTTGGATGGTGAGTGTTTTCAATAAGTTTAAATACATGGTATGAGTTTCCTGGGTCATAGAGGGGATATATAGCTTTCAAGGAAGTGGTATTGGATTTTGCCTGTGGTGATTTGAAGATGGAGCAGCTGAAGTGCATTGTCCTGTTTGACCAGCCTTGGTGTATTTATTTTTAATGTAAGTCGAGACACCTCCACCTTTAGTGCTCGTCTGTGTTGTGGCTGGTGTAAATGTGTGGAAGGCATTATAACCTTGCTCTGTCAGTGTGCACTCTGCGGTTTTAAACCATATCTCAGTGACTGCACAGACATCAGCATTCTCTAGGGTGAGCTTCTAGGGGGTGGAGTTTTTGGTTTAGACTCTTAGCATTGAGCAGTAATACCTTTAGATTTTCTTGGTTTTGATTTGCTATGTCATAAGTACTTTCAGTTTGGCATTGCCTAAAAGAGGAAGTATGGGGGAAGAAAATGTTTTAATATTTGAAAGTTTAGAGGGGAGAGGTGCAGGCCATCCCTGGCAAAGCAGCGCAATCTTTTGACTATCCCCTTCCATGCTGACAAATATTGCACCACCTTAGAATGATGCCAGAAACTAAGCCAATTATTAAAGTCAGTCATCTTTTGTTCATGTTGTGGCATCATCCTTGGAGAAGGTAAAATGCTGCTCAGTGCTAGGCTCATACCAGCCTGGGGCACATATTCCTAGAGCTCCATGATGTCTCTTGTCATATAGTCGAGGGAGGTATGTGTCTGGTCATTTACATCTACATGGACTATGACTGAGTGGTACTGGTACGTGTAGTCCAGTGACCTGAGTGTGTGCATAATGTGGCAGATCCTGGTCCCCGATAAGCAACTGACTGTGACTTTCTCCTTACTCAGCCTGGTGTGAGAGGGACATTATTGTATTTCACAATGGAGTCTCCAATGGCCAACATTTTGGGTTGTGTGGTGGCTTGCCTTATGGGCTTAGAAGTAGAGTTTCCATAAGATGTGGTTCTATGTGTTGATTTGCGTGTTGTTTTGAAGAGTGCACTTGGGGCTGAGGGCATTTGTTATGTGAGTACAGGACCCCTACTCTTTTCAGTAAGTGCTGTCAGTTCTTTTACATCCACCTGAGCCACCACCAACTCAAGTAGCTGAGGCCTCAGTTTAATGTCTCATCCAAAGAGCAGCATGCCCAGGAATGAAGCACCCCTTTATGTTGCACTGCAGTGCCAACACTCAGTTAACCACGTGTGGTAATAGAACCCTCAGCCTTCTGCACCAAAGGCAAGTTTGCTACCTGTTGTGCCACTGACACTGTCTTGCCCATATCTTACTGTAAATATTATATCTCTGTACCTGGGTCTTGGCTAATTAGGGTCAACTGACCAGCCCACCTTCCTAGTCAACAAAGTGAAACTAAATAAACCACTAGCACTGGCTTCAAGTAAGCCAGGGCAGTCCTGAGGGGATGAATTACTTCTGCAGGAGAGTGACATGTCATCACTGATTCCTGTTGCTTCTAGATCCCAGAGTGTATTACTGGACATGCACCATGGGGTTAGTAGCTAATAAGAAAAAAAAACCCCTCAATGAATAATGGGACTGTTCTGTGCTTCTTGGCTCTTGCTCCTTTGAGAAGTGAATGAGTTCTAGGGCTTTTGGGGGTAGCAAACAAGCTAATAGAATAAGCTGAAGGAAAGGCTTGATAGCCGTAAAGGTAGGAACAAAAAAGCACCCCCCCCCCAAACAAAATGATGTGATGTCATTCTCACCTTTATTCTCACTGATGGGTCAGATCCTATGCATGATATCCATCTTGGCCTTTTACCAAAGCTCACAGCCTTCAGCAAAGTTCGTGAGCATTCTCCTTTACCCATAATGCAACTCCCTGACTTCCTCAGATCTCATTTGCCGCTCTGTGAAAGACGTTGTTCCTAAGCAAGCTCTGAGCTAAGTGCTTTCTTTATTATTTAAATCTCCTCTTAAATTTAACCTTTTTTCTATTATTAGTTACCTTAATATAGTTTTTCTGATTTTTTTGTGTATCTTTACCCCTGTTTTCATTTATAGAGAGCGAGTATTGATCCCCTTTGCTTCCCTTTAGCATCTGTTTAAGTTCGAGGATGTCTACTAACATCCATTTAAGTTACAGGATGTTTATTCCTCTTCTTTTTCTTCCCTTCCTCTCCTTTATCATCCATTTGAGTTAGAAAACGATTTCTGTTAAAAAAAATTCTTGCTATCTTCTGAATTTTTTTCTGTCCATTTAAATTAGAGGACATTTTCTGGCATGCATGTGTGTTTTGAGTGTGAGTGCTAATTTTTTTTTTCTGCTTAGTTGATAAATATGTCTGAAATGCAAGAAGGGAAATCTTTTGATTTCAAGAAATATGAACAATGTGAAAAGAAGATGCCCCTAAATTATTCACACATTTTATGCGTGTATTGCTTGTGGCCTGTTCATCTCTCAGAGTCTTGCTCCATATGCCATGGTTTAACCAAAGGGCTCTGAGGGAACACAAAAACAAACTTATTTTAAAAGGACTGCTGAAAACTCCTTTCTCTGAGGCTATTTCAATTGAGTCCACTTCCAAATCTGACAAATCTGCAAAATCTGACAAACCACTAAAACATGCCTCTTCAGCGCCAAAGTCTTCCTCGGAGCAAAGCAAAAAGCTCCTAGACTGTCTACTCCAACAGAACCCTCGGAACGGACAGTAGTTTCTTGATCCAAGAGTTCATTGGAGCAGCTGGAACTCTTGGCTCTGACCAATTCGGCTGCCACTGAATTTAGATATCAGAGGCATTCCCCTTCATTGGAGCCAGTACCTTTTAGGCTCCCATCTCCCTTTCTGGCAAAGTCAATGCCTCCAACCCTTTCTACTTGGTCTACTGGGAGTTTGTTCGACAATGATATGGCTAGGATAGCGCAGAGGCTGCTAAAGACACCAGTCTTGGCCAAGTTGTTTTTGGAGCAAAACCCAAAGGAATTGGATCAGACACAGTCCTCCCCTTCGGCACCTGATCCTCCTCCGATCCGTCCCTTGGTTTTGGAACTGGAACATTTAGATGTCCACCTTGTGTCTGTTTCGGATCCAGGACCCATAGGTTTTTCGGATCAAATATCTACCTCAAACATTATTGCCTAGTCAGAGCAGGTGACCTCTAGAAGCCAACACTTTCTGGTCAGGTCTGCAGAGCCGGTTTGTATCTCTCTGGATCCAGACCTGCCTCTGGGGTCTTAGGAGTGGGTGACTTTGGCTCCTGCCTCTGCCTCGGAGCTTCTGTCTCCTGCACTGGAGATTCCTTTGGCCCTGACAACCCTTTTATCAGATCTGAGGTGTTCTTTGGAACAGGGACAGACTGTCTTTGAGGTCATGAGGAGGGTTTTGACTACATCCCAGTCTGACACAGTCTATTTTGTCTCATCTTTCCAGTTCTTTGCAGGTGTCTTTGACTTCTCACATACCCTCTCCACAGGACTGCAGAGACCCCAGACCTCAGGATGTCCAACAGGGGACCCCCCCTTCTGAAACGTTTCCAGACTACCCCACTGAGAAGGTCCCTCAGAAGAGGACTTGCAAGAGGAAGCACCTCGACTTCCCAGATGAGTCGATCACATCCGACATTGACCTCAATGAGGCAGAAGGGTCCCCACGGTCACCTCCTGAAGATGTCTCTTTTGGAGACCTCTTGGAAATTTTACAGCAGAGAGGTGACTGGCAGTCCACTTCCCCTTCAGCTGAGGTGAGGAGTCAGTATACCTGAAGGCTTTCTGGTCTTGCCCCTCAACTTCTTGGGTGACCCCTCCTTCTGATGAGCTTATTGAGTTAATCTCTCAGAAGGCTTGGGAGACCCCAGATTCCATAAAACCAACACCAAGGAGGCCAAATAAGTACATTACTGTCCCCAAGGGCAAGCCATTCCTGACTAGAGGTGTAGCAGTTGATGCCATGGTTGTGGCGGCAGCCACTAAAAAGGAACTATGTGAGACCAGATCCTCAATCCATCCTCCGAATAAGGATTCCAGGACCATGGATAGGTATGGGAAGCGCGTCTTTTCTTCAGCGACCTTTGCCTTACGGTCGCTGAACTACTTGGCCCACTTTACCAGATTACAGCAGGATTTGTTGAGGGAACTTTCAGACTCCCTCCAAGGAGCTGTAGCTGACATGGTGACAGATAAAGTCACCGCTCAGCTCGCCACCCTCAATTCAGTGGTAAACTCTTAAATGAGACTCATTTCTTATGCAACAGATGGAATGAGTAGGACTGCGGGTTCAGGTATGTGTCTCAAAGGCAGACCTGGATGCTCCTTTGCGAGTTCGTGGAGCTCTTCAAGTCTTCCTTCATTAACTCCCCCTTTGATGGCACTTCTCTTTTATTTTGGGCCTAAAATAAAAGAAATGCATACCAGTTGTGAACAAGAAGGCAAGACCTTGTCTGCCATTGGAGTATGTTTTTTCACACTTACCAGACCTTTTCCCAAAGGTGAGAGAGGTAGTGGAAAGATATGGTTCAGAAAATCACAAAGGCCTTTCCAGGACATACAGCGTGAAAGTCCCCCTAGAGGCAGAGGAGGGAACAATAATGGAAGACGCTGCCCTCTAGGCAGAGGAGGTGCACAGAATCAGGGCTCCAGAGACTCTTTCTTTGGTAGGCCCTTTCAGCACTCCTGAAGGGGTGCCTGATTGCTCGCCTCTGGAGCCAGTTGGGGAGCGATTATCTCTGCATCGAGAAACCCGGCAAAAGATAAACAACAAATGGGTGCAGGACATAATATCAACGGGATATATTATTCCCTTCTCTTTCCCAACTCCCACAAACAGATCAGTTCCAGATGTTCCACCCAGTCAGAAGGAACAAGCAACATTAGAAATTCAAAAGTTGCTAAGAAAAAGTCATCCAAGAAGTCCCCACAGACCAGAGAGGATCTGGAACTTACTCAAGGTTCTTTTAAGTTCCAAAGAAAGCAGGGGACTGGAGACCCATCTTGGATCTCAGCAATCTCAACAAATCTGTGAAAAAGACCAAGTTCTGGATGGTGACACTGCAGTTGATACTTCCATTCCTGGAAAAAGACAGTTGGGTGTGCTCTATATTCCTTCAGGATGCATACTACCACATACAAATGGAAAGGTGATCCAGAAGACACTTGCACTTCTGGCTAGAAGCCAGCCACTTCCAGTTTCGAGCTCTTCCCTTTGGTCTCAGTTTGGTTTTGTCAAAGACAGGTCATGCCTTCTCAACCTGGTGGACTTATTTGAGAAGGTCACCAAGGCAATGGATGAGGGCAAAATGGTTCACACTGCCAACCTTCCCCTGGCCAAGGCATTTAACACAATACCACACTCGGGCATTGTTGACAAACTCAAGAGGTTAGGTAAAAACTTGTATGTCACCCAGTGGACAGCCAACTGGCTCACAGACAGGACCCAGGAACTGGGGAGTCCACCTCTACAAAGAGGCCAGTCACAAGTGGAGTCCCTCAGGGATCGGTTCTTGGACCACTCCTTTTTGTCATTTACTTCTCTGAAGTCAAGACCGATGTCAATGGTCTCTGGCTGACTAAATTTGCAGATGATTGCAAATTAGGAGCTGTCAGTGAATCCCACACTGACACAAATATTCAACAGGAAGCGCTGACAAAGACAAACAACTGGTGTCAGAGCCATGAACTTAAACTAAATGCCAAGAAATACATAACATTATCCTTTGGAGTGTCATCCACCCCTGGTAAATATCATATTGACAACACATAGGGACACACATACACAGTAATCTAAAGTTTGACCATCACATGTCTACAGTAGTGAGGAAATCATTCTATGCTGCCCAACTTATAAACAAAGGTATGGCATCTAGGTCCAAGGAAGTCACTGTTCAACTGTATTCCACATTCATCAGACCTATCATTGAGTACAATGCCCCCTTTGGTATGTACCTAACCAGACATATCCAACAACTGGAATGTCCACAGAGGTTCCTACTAAAATAATACAGGGCACAAGTACAATGTCCTATGCAGACTGCCTCAAGGCCCTATCCCTGTATTCTGCCTCCTACAGGCTTTTGAGGGGAGCCCACAGAGTGTTCACCAAATGCATGGCAGTAATGGTGGCTCACCTGAGATGTCGAGGATTCCAGGTGTTTCCATGTCTGGACAACTAGCTTATAGCTGCCCCGACCAGGCACCTTCTGCTGCAAGCCACAGACTATACTCTACAACTGTGTTCCTCCCTAGGTATTACCATAAGTTATGAAAAATATGCTCTAGAGCCATGTCAGAGCTTGGTCTTCATAGGAACAGAGATAAACACAACTACAATGATAGCAAAACTTCCACAAGACAGAGTAGATGATCTTCACCATCATGTAAGATTGTTAGTCAGGAAGAAACAAGCTTCTGCCAAACTAATTCTCCAAGTACCGGGAAAAATGGCTGCTTCAGTTGTTCTCATTCCCCTAGCTTGTTTCCACATGAGAATACTTCAATGGTTACTTTCGACACAGTGGTCAATTCTGGAACGTCCTATGATGTACATGATCAGGATAACCAATTCCTGCAAAATGGATCTCCAATGGTGGATTTACTCTCCTCTGGTATCTCAAGGCCGTCACCTTGTCCCTCCTCATCCCCAAGCCACAGTGACCATGGACGCTTCCCGCATGGGGGGGGCATTATCTCTGGAAGATGGTTCAAGCCATCTGGCAACAACACGAGACTCATTTGCACATCAACATCTTGGAGATGAGGGCAGTGCTTTTGGCATTGAAAGCATTTCAGGACTCCCTCCCTCTAGGAACGATAGCAGTCCAATCAGACAACATGTCTGCGGTCTGGTACATAAACAAACAGGGGGGACCAGATCTTATCCCCTTTGTCGAGAAGCCCTGTGGGTCTGGCAGTGGGCAACAACTTCCATCCACTTTCTGATAGCAATGCACATTCCGGGCAAATCCAGTGTAATTGCAGACAAATTGAGCAGATCCATTTTATGGCCGCACAAGTGGTCTCTCAGTCAGAAAGTTGCGGAAGAGATCTTCCCAAAATGGGGCCAACCTTGCTCTGACCACTTTGCATCACCCACCAATGCCAAATGCACCAACTAATTTGCTTTGATCCCTCCTGTGGGGTAGTCACTAAGGGATGCACTTGTTTACAATTGGCCCCTGGGACTTCTTTATTCTTTTCAGCCAGTTCCTGTAATTCCCAAATTTTTGCAGAAAGCAAGTCTGTTGGAGACAACAGTAATCCAAATTGCTCCCTACTAGCCTTGACAAATTTTGTTCCCCTTGGCTCATGTACAGGATGAACTATGGATTCTGGACCCTGCTCCTGGCCTTCTGACTCACCCACCAGGGATGGGTCATCCCAATCTGGGCAGTCTCAAACTGACAGCTAGGCTGCTCCAATTCCCATGATTGCCAGGTTTCCTCTCCTTTCATCTCCAGTAAAACATATTTTGTTATCTTCCCATATATCATCTACATGTAAATTGTACAGAGGTAAATGGAAAGATTTATTTCATGGGCTAGCAGTAATCGGATAGATCCCGTTACTGCACCCTTACATTCTATTCTAGAATTTTTGGTGAAGCTTTTTTATGAGGCTGCTGCTGCAGCCACTGTTGAAGTTCAGTTAGCAGCAATTTCAAATTTTCATGTAGGTGAAAATGGTTAAGCCGCGGTGGTGCAGCGGTTAGCATTGTCACCTCACAGCAAGAGGTTCTCCCATTTGATTCTCAGCTGGAGCGCCTTCTCTGTGGAGTCTGCATGTCCTCCCTGTGGTCGAGTGACGTTTAAAGACATGCAGGTAGGTGCATGCATGAATGGGTGTGCCTTCTTTGAAGGTTGGGCATCGGGCTGGCAACTCGGCACCGTAAAAAATCCACTACCAATCATTAGCAGACCGAAGTTCCGCTGTGGCGACCCCTAACTGGGAAAAGCCGAAAGTGAAAATGGTTGTATAATCATGTCAAACAGACTTTGTAAGGCATTCTTGAATGGAACTACATTGATAAGACCCCCATACAAAAACCTGGCACCACCTTGGGATCTGAATTTTGTTTTATCAAAGATTATCTGTCCTCTCTTCAAACCATCTGCTACCTGTGAATTTAAGTATCTCTCCTGGAAAACACTCCTCTTAGTAGCTATTACTTCAGCAAGGAGAATTTCAGAATTACAAGCTTTATCTGCCAAGCTACTGTACCTAGTATTTCGTAAGGACAGAGTTTCTTTACACACAAAACCGTTCATTCCTACCTAAAGTTGTGTTGGAAACTAACCTCAATCAATGTGTTGAGCTACCAGTTTTCTTCCCAAACTTCCAAAATAAAGGAGAATATTCATTGCATCTTCTGGACATTCATAGGCAATTACGTTTCTACTTACACAGAGCTTCGGGAATCAGTAGATCAGAGCAGCTATTTATTTCTTATTCTGATATTAGAAAAGGCCTACCGGTGTCCAAAGTTACCTTGTCTAAATGGCTTTCACAGTGTATATCCTTCATCCACATTTCTAAGAACAAAACTCTCACTACCCCTGTTAAAGCTCATTCCTCTAGGTCAGTAGCTACTTCTGCAGCCTTTCAAGCTAGGCTACCTTTGGATAATATTTGTGCTGCAACAGCATGGGCAAAAACTCATACCTTTATTACTCATTACAAAGTGGATTTGGCCTCTAGGAGGAGAGCATCTTTTGGTTCTATGATTCTGTGGAATATTCTCCCATGAGCCACCCAAGAATCAGGTAGCTTGAGATGCGGTCCCATTAGTGAGAATAAAGGCAAGATTGACAACAACACATAAAGAAGTAATGTACTTATAACGTTCCATGTGTGTAGTCCATCGCGACCTTTATTCTCACAACCCACCCTCCATACCCCCTGCCTATACTCCTGGGAGACCGAGTAGCACTAATTGAGTATTACAGGACTCTGTAGTATCAGAGAAAGTTTGTTAATCTATGGAAGCAGGTACCTCTTTTTGACTTGTCAAAGGCAAACAAGATCTGAGGAAGTTAGGGATTTGCATTATGGGTAAAGGAGAATACCCACGAGCTTTGCTGAAGGCCTTGAGCTTTTGTAAAAGGGCAAGATGGATCCGATGCATTGGATCCAACTTATCAGTGAGAATAAAGGTCAAGATGGACAATACACATGGAACATTATGGTAAGTACATAACTTATTTTCATCTGAAGTATAAGTCATTGTCTTGAGTCATTAAGGGGCTTTTGTTTAGAGCTTTATCTGTTTTGCTAGCCTTTTTCAGAAATGCTGCTCTTGATAATAATTATGCAGCAGCTACTTGATCTTGTGTTAAATTTGTGAAGAACTACAAGCTGGTTCTCATTTCTAAATTTGTATCTTCCTTTGGGGCTACCCTTATTAAGGGTAACTTCTTCTAGGGGTCCAACCAGTGTGAGCTTGAGAACCTGTCCTGAGAGTAGCCAAGGATAGATATTATACTGTCAGATGTACCTTTTTTTGCATTTATTTCTGGAAGCATAAAAACAAGTAATTCCTCAGTTTAATTTAAGTACTTTAAAAGCATGCTGGGCAGATTTTTTAATGTCATACATCTGACCAGTGTGCTAGATTATAGTTTCATTTGGGTAGCATTTCTTCTTTGTGGAGGCAAGAGAATATTAAGCACGTACTCAAAGGCAATAGTGGAGTGCCTTTAAGAAGTCGCTCAAGACCAGCCAGGGCTTACCAAATTCTTAAGGGTCAGTAGGTAACAGTTGCCCCTGTCAGTCTTTACTTTTTAGCATAGAAACATATTATTATGGTCACTAAAGAGGTGTAACATTATCAAAGAAGTTAATGATGATTGTGGGGAAGTGGCCAGTCATCCAATGTTGCAAGGTATATTTGAAGGTTGTGGGTTAGGTCTGATTGACTGTGCTATCATTCGGGTAAAAAATAGCCTTATTATTGCTATCTCCTGGTAGTCTGTTAAGACTATTAATTTCAGTGAATGTTAATCTCCCAGAACACTTGAATAAGGGTGATTAATACAAGGAGATATTTATTCAAAAATGTTTTAACAGCATTTGCTGTAGTGGGTGGAAGGTTTTAAAGAGGTGTAGAAGTTAATTTATGGTGACCCCCCCCTAACTAAACAGAAAGATCTGAGGTAGTTTATTTTGAAGTCATTAATGTTATTGGAACATGCAATAAAGATAGTTGGGCTGTTATGTGTAATTGAAAGGAACAGAGCACCAGCAGCTATAGGCCATTGTCTGAGGCTCTGAAAAGGTTAGTAAGTTTTTCGGAGGGTTTAGATAGTTTGTTTTTACACTTTAACCAGGACTCGTCAATAGCAGTAATGTGATTTTTTTTCTCCTGAATCTAGCATTTTTGGTATTAGTTACGTTGAGGTAAGTGATTAAGTGGTTGAGGGACTACCTTTTGTAGGCTGGTACTTTTGTGGGCAGCAAAATATGGTCCAGGATTTATCTCCACGTCATCAGGTAAAGTAAACAGTAATACCAGTAGAGATTTAACAGGATGCTTATTATGGCTTCTAGTTGACTTCATGGAATATTTGATTATAATCAAGGTAATCTTCTGGTTTAGAGCAACACAGTTAAGGCTCTTATACATAGCACAAGCATAAAACTATACTTTAAAGTGGAATGGAACGATGATGATACAGGGAAGAAGTTCAAGAAATAAAGAGAGATTGAGATTTTGGATGTAGACACTTAAGGAGAACAACAACAGTCATACAGAGTATTATGTTCATAAAATGTCAGGGAGTATTCTTAGAACTAAACCAACATGAGAATGGAGAAAAGAGATTTTGCCAATAGAGATGACTGTGGTTAGGGATACAGGTAATAGGCTAGAGGGGGCTGGAATTTCTTGGAGAAAACTGGTAAAGGAACCAAGGTATTGGGAGCAAATAACTAGAAAGGGAAATGTAGTAGAATGGGAAGAGGCCAAGAATGTATTTGGACTGCATGTTAGAGAATGCCTTCCCTGTCAAGGATTGACATGAGAGCATAGGCAAAAAGAAAGAAATAGGGGGCTCCTGAATGAAAGACTAGCACTGGCAGAGTTTTTAATAGAATCTAGAACAGAAAGTGCAGTTAAAAAAGGAATAATTAGTAAAGCTTATAAAATATTGCATGATAATTATAAGAATCAATCAGAGAAGCTTAGAAAGGACGAGAGATTGGACAAGCAATTCACAAAGAGGCAATGGATATATATATATGTATGTATGTATATATATATATATATATATGTATGTATGTATATATATGTATGCATATTCCAAATAAGTACAAAGTCTTGAAGATTTAGGATTTTTGCCTGGAATTGTTTACATACGTATTTTTATATCCCAAGGAGACTCCAGAGAATTTTTCCTCAGGTGGATAGCAAATGTTGGAGGTGTGACGAGCAGGAAAGAGGTGGCTGGGAACATATTTTTGAGAGTGTAATGAGCTGGCAGACTTTAGAGATTCCTTGCAGACCGCTCTGTCGGAGATGATGGGTGAGCAGATTAGATTGACTGGGGAGATGATTTTTTTGAGCTATGATACAGAATCGGAATTGCCTGGACATAGTAAAGCCTTGCTGAGTCTAAGAAAAGGGAAGGTGCAAACTACATAGGAAAAATCACAATTGTGGGAGCAATATATGCAGAGAAGGAAAAAGGTTTAAGAGGCAGGATTTGAATGAGCTGTTAACTGACAATGACTGGATGGATTATAAGTTATGTATAATGTTTGCAACTACAGTTGTTTCAATGTGGTCTGTGATGTATAATGTTTGCAACTAAAGTGTCATTTTTTTGTTTTTCATTTACATAAATGTAAGATTGCTGTGTCGTGTGTGAAAATTTAATAAAGCTGTTTGTTGAAAAAAAAAAAACAAACTTCTGGTTGTAGTGAACTTGCAGTGGTAAAAGTCATGTGAGCATGAGATACATAGACCTTTGTGAGTATAATTGATAGAGAGATGTGGGTGAGTAAGTGTAAAGAGAAATATTGTGGTGGGCAGATTAATGTACTTAATCCAACAACTTGAACATCTACAGAGGTTCCTCACTAAAAGAATACAGGGCATAAGTAATATGTCTTATGCAGAACACCTCAAGGCCCTCTCCCTGTATTCTGTCTACTACAGGCTTTTGAGGGGAGATCTGTGCCTGGCATACAGGGCATTGTCGAACCCCACTCTGATGGGCCTCCTGCATGTCCACAAAATAAACAGTACCAGAATTACACGTTCTAAAGACTTAAACCTTGCCTGTGATGTAAATAGGACCTGCTGGAGAGATAGGTATGTATCCCAGAGACTACCTCATCTATGGAACAGGCTCCTCATCCGTGTGAAGCAGAGTTCCTCCCTAATCCAATTCAAGTGCAGCTTGGACAATTGGATGGGAAACCAGAAATTCATCCCTGGTTTGGCACCTATGTCTCTGATGCAAACAGGTAACTTGTAAATGGTTCATTTCCCAGGCCCGTGCTTACACTTATTAAGGGTATCAGAACTCGTCAGAGATTTGGGGGTGCATGGGTAGGTTTAAAAAGGCCCTTGTGGTTGTTCACCTAGTAAACACCTATGAACAACAACCATATAGAAAAATGAGGATTAAACCATTACTGAGGCAGATACTCATTGTTATGTAACTGTGTTAGATGATGGGAAGTGTTGCGAAGCAGCAGATTATAAAGCAAATGAATGTTGTCGGGTTGGAAGGTTGCCTAGGCAGTGTAGCTAACAAAAAAAAAGCTTGTGTAATATGTTAAAATGATTTTACAATGTCATCAAATGCATCTTGGCATTTGAATAATCCAGTGCCACAGTTTTTCATTTGTATGCATTTATTTTATTTGGGATTTTTTTTTTTTTTATTAAAAGCCCAATTTAGAGTAAAAATGGAATATATAAACTACAGTTACAGGTGAATATTAAATACTTTTGAAGTATAAATTATAGCAGGAGCACCTTATGATATTCTTTGAGTTTTTAATGTGTGCTGCAGCTATGACAACAATTTATGTTTTGTTATAATAGTATATGAATATGCAATCAAAGATACATAATATAGTTGAATTTCCCTGAAGGAAAACTTGTCAGTTATGATTAACATGAGCATCATGTGCAGGCCTAGAGACATGATCTGTCTTATCAGTAAATATGACAACATGAATTATATTAAATTATAGCAAACTGCACTTCGCTACATTGATTCTGACATACTACATAGCAAGATTGTTGCGGTGATGGCCAAAGAGACTGTGCTTTCAAGTGTAATAGTCAGTTTGTGTAAGAAGAAACATAATAATCTGAAATTAATGTCTTGTTTGGGAAGTTATTAGTTTGTGTTTGCTTTTTATTTTCCTAACATACTTTGTTACAAGCATATAATAGCAATTAAAGTGTGTATTAGATGCATAAAAAATTAGAATCTAGTTTTGCACTGTCATCATAATTATTAGTGTTGAAATATGATGATTTAACCTCACTAGAATGGCAGATGGTACATTTAACACACAGTGTTTTGAATTAAGGACATTATTTCCACTTTGTGTCTTACTAACAAACATGATGTGTCAAATCTAGGAAACAGTAGAGTGAATGCTGGGGATTTGTCATTGAGGGCCCAGTTATCATGCTTCATTTGCTTATTTGGAGCCTTCAATAGAAGTAAAAGCTCACGGCAGAAGTCAGCCTTTCAGTTTTGCAGAAAAGGATCTGTAGCCTTTTTCATGCCATGTTATGTATAGTATTGTAATGTGACCTATCTCTGCATATATCAGATGACTTCACATTTTAAAATATAGACTAACAAGACAATTAGACCTAAAAAGTGGAATGTAGTAGTTTACTGTTTAAAATGGAAGTCGAAAGACAAGATAAACAAAAGGAAGGATACATTTGGCCACACCAATATGATTTTATATTACTCATTGGACTCTAAAGACATCCAAAAAGTGGTGCAGAGAAATTGGGTCATCTTACATTTTGATAAGGAACTTAAAATCTTCTTGATTTCCCTTCATTCACCTTTAAGAACAAGCCTAACATAAAATGGTTATTGGAGAAACCGATTGTTTCCGGACAAAGAGACACATGGACTACATCAAAATGTGGATGTTGCCATCAGTGCACTTATATTGAAACCAGCTATGAAGGTGACATAATGGAAGAAATTAGGGGTATGAACATCTGTGATAAGTTTAGTTGCCGATCAGAGAGGATAGTCTACTTGGCAAAATGTATGTCATGCCCTGCCTTCTGTATTGGTAAGACTAAAAATGCACTTAACAAAATGATATACCAGCATTATTATAGTATATCCAAAAGGGACATGAAGAGTGCTTTGACTAGACATGCTTATACATGCTCCAGTTTCAAGAAGTTCACTTTTTGGGGGATTGAACAGGTGGAAGCAAGGGCCTTTGTTGGAGATTGGGAAAACAAACTTCTGCATTGTGAGATGTATTGGCAACTAGCTTTAGATGCACCAAATTCCACTTGGATTGAATGACTATATTGACATGTGAACCTATTGAACCTAAAAGAAAAGCCAACATAGTTTGAGCAAAAATTTTCAGCTGTAATGGCTTTCTGTAGTATTTTGCCATTCCAGATTTCTTTTTTGCCATTTTTACTTGGTTTAATGTGAAAGTGTTTTTTGGTGTGTATACACCTTTAAGAATTTTCCCGTGGTTTGTTCAACCTGTCTGTTGATTGACATTTCTTGGGAGTGTGGTTTTACTTCTCAGCTCTTAAGTTCAGTATTTACAGGTTCATAGGTTCGTAGAGTAGTACTAGGCTAACTGCCCTAATGGGACATTTTAAGCTTAGCCAGTTTATCCCATGTGAGAATCAAACTCTGCCCTTTGTGTTTTTAAAGAGGCAATCCCAGCATTTTAAATTCGGGCATGAATTCAGTATGACCAAAGTAACGCCCACTTTAATAACGTCATACATTTCCTACCCACAGGGCTGTTTCATTTAAATTATTCTGTACATCCTTTCCCCCTTTTAGTTCCCATTCTGAATAAAACCTTTTAATTTGCGTTCCTATCACCAGTAATGCAAGTCTCATTTAATGTTCCCATAGCAGTGATCCCCATAAAAATGAAGGAGATTGCATTAAAGTACTGCCGTTGAGTTTGGACTGAATGAAAGCTAATGGCTGCCATTATTTTATACTCGCTAAGCTGTGCTGTTTAGCGAGCAGAAAATAAAAAGAAAAAAATAGAACTGTGTGTGAGCCATTATTTTACACTCACTAAGCAACACTTTTGTTGTTCAGCAAGTGTAAAAAAAAAAAAAAAAGTGTGTTCGTGTGTGTAGTTGCATGTGTGTGTTTATGTGTCTGTGTGCGTGAGTGTATGCCGGCTTGCTTGAATAAGATCAGAAGTGCAAGCATGTGTGCATGTATACACGTTTGTGCAGAGTGAAAGCAATCGAGCAGTGGCAGTAGCGGCAGCAGCAGTTAAGAGGTTTGCATACCTCTCTAACTCTTAGCTCAAGATAGCTGAACAAAGCCTTAAATAAAGTGAACACAAGGGCTCAGAATTGGAGCAGATATTATAATTATAAAATTGCAAAGTTGCTTGAACAAGATTTGTGTTAGCATGCATATTCTGTGCCACAAATGTGCCTCTCGACCTCTTAGCTCAAGATAGCTGGGTAAACACTAAAATAAAGTGGACACAAGGGCTCAAAATAGGAATGGATATTAGACTTTTAAAAATGCAAAGTTGCTTGAACAATAGGATTTGTGTTAGCATGCATTTTCGGAAGGAAATAAAGTGTAATACTCAAATATATCTCATTATTTTTGTCTGTGTTTATATGTTTTATGTCAGTATCCTTATATTGTCCCTAATCCTCATTCCTTTCTTTACTACCTTTTCTTCTTCCCTAGCTTCCCCCCTTATATACATATTTCAGAGAAAGGAGTCTACTCCCCCAAAGAATATACCCTAACTGTCCCATTTCCTCTATCACAGCCCTCTCATGTTATCTTAGTGTTTCCCTTATCTGCTTACTAGTCTTTTCCCACTTTTCTGTCAACCCATTACCTCACGTATAAATCAATGTCCATATAAAGACATCTACACAGTAGCTTTGCCACTGAAAGTGTCATTGGGGGAAATGTTTCATTCCATGTCAGTAAAGTGCTTTGGTGTATATGGTTCAAACTGCTGAAGGGGTCATTGACAAAATATTTTTATTTGGTGTTAGAAATGCTTAAGCAAACATGAACGTAGCACTGAAAGGGTTGCTGGGGATGCTTCATATGGTGTGTGTGAAGTGCTTCGGCATACATGGACAAACTCCTTCTGGGGTCGTTGAGGAAAATGTCACACTTAGTGCCAGTAAAAGTGCTTTTGCAGACAAGGACAAACT
Source organism: Protopterus annectens (assembly GCF_019279795.1). Taxonomy (NCBI): domain Eukaryota; kingdom Metazoa; phylum Chordata; order Ceratodontiformes; family Protopteridae; genus Protopterus; species Protopterus annectens. The sequence goes on from NC_056739.1 coordinate 903,381,701, forward strand.
ATTGAAGGGGTCATTGGAGAAAATGTTTCATTTAGTGGAAGTGAAGTGCTTGGGGATACATGGGCAAACTACTGAAAGGGTCTTTGGGGGAAGTGATTCATTTGGTGTCACAGAATTGCTTGGACATGCATGGACATACATCTAAAAGTGTGATGGGGAAGTGATTCATTTGGTGTCAGAGAAGTGCATGGACATACATGGACAAACTACTGAAAGGGTCATTAGGGGAAATGTTGCATTTAGTGTCATTGAAGTGCTTGTGCATACTTTCATTTGCTCTCAGTGAAGTGTTTGTGCAGACATCAACAAACTACTGTAGCAGTCGTTGAGGAGATGTTTCATTTGGTGTCAATGAAGTACTTCTGCAGACATTGACAAACTACTGAAGGGATTATTTGGGGAAATGTTTCATTTGGTGACGTGCTTGTGTAGGGATCCTTGGCAGAAATGTTTCATATGATGTCAGTGAAGTGCTTGTGCAGACATGGGCATAAAACTGAAAGGGTCATTGGGGGAAATGTTTTATTTCATATCATTGAAGTGCTTGGGCATACATGGACAAACTGTTGAAGGGTTCATTGGGGAAGTTTTCATTTGGTGTCAGTGAAGTACTGGAGCAGACATGGACATAGAACTGAAAGGATCGCTGGGGGAATGTTTCATTTGGTGTCAGTGGAGTGCTTGTGCACACATGGACATACTACTGAAAAAGTTGTTGGTTGAAGTGTTTCATTTGATGTTAGTGAAGTCCTAGTGCAAACATGGACAATCTACTGAAAAGATTATTGGGGAATATTCTATTTTTTTTTTTTGTCAGTGAAATACTTATACATACATTGACAAACCACTGAAGGGATTGTTCAGGAAGTATTTAATTTGGTGTCAGTGCAGAACTTGTGTAAAGATCCTTGGCAGAAATGTTTAATTTGATGTCAGTGAAGTGCTTGTGCATACATGGATGAACTACTGAAGGGATTGTTTGGAGAAATGTTGCATTTGGTGTCAGTGAAATGTTTGGGCATACATAGACAAACTACTGCTGGGGACAGACGGGAAATCTTTCATTTGGTGTCAGTGAAGTGCTTGTGCACACATGGACAATCTACTGAAGGGATTATTGGGGGAATATTCTATTTGGTGTCAGAGAAATGCTTGTGCAGGCAAGGACAAACTACTCTAGTGATCTCTGGGGGGATGTTTAATTTAGTGATAATGACATGCTTGGGCGTACATGGACAAACTACTGAAAGGATTGCTCGGGAAATGTTTTGTTTGGTGTCAGTGAATAACTTGTGTAGGGATCCTTGTGAGAAACGTTTAATTTGATGTCGGTGAAGTGCTTGTGCATACATGGATGAACTACTGAAGGGATTGTCTGGGGAAATGTTGCATTTGGCATCAGTGAAGTGTTTGGGCACACACAGACAAACTATTGTTGGGGACAGCTGGGAAATCTTTCATTTGGTGTCAGTGAAGTGCTTGTGCACACATGGACAATCTACTGAAGAGATTATTGGGGGAATATTCTATTTGGTGTCAGAGAAATGCTTGTGCAGGCAAGGACAAACTACTCTAGTGATCTCTGGGGGGATGTTTAATTTAGTGATAATGACATGCTTGGGCGTACATGGACAAACTACTGAAAGGATTGCTCGGGAAATGTTTTGTTTGGTGTCAGTGAATAACTTGTGTAGGGATCCTTGTGAGAAACGTTTAATTTGATGTCGGTGAAGTGCTTGTGCATACATGGATGAACTACTGAAGGGATTGTCTGGGGAAATGTTGCATTTGGCATCAGTGAAGTGTTTGGGCACACACAGACAAACTATTGTTGGGGACAGCTGGGAAATATTTCATTTGGTGTCATTGAAGTGCTAGTGCACACATGGATAATCTACTGAAGAGATTATTGGGGGAATATTCAATTTGGTGTCAGAGAAATGCTTGTGCAGGCAAGGACAAACTGTAGTGATCTTGGTGGGGGGGGGGTTATTTAATATTGCGACAGTGACATGTTTGGGTGTACATGGACAAACTACTGAAGGGATTGCTGGGGGAAGTGTTTCATTTTGTGTCAGTGAAGATCTTGTGTAGGGACCTTGGCGGAAGTGTTTCATTTGATGTCACTGAAGTGCCTGTGCATACATGATTAAACTGCGGTAGAGGCCATTGGGGAAATCTTTCATTTGGTGTCAGTGAAGAGCTTGTGCAGACATGGATGTACTACTGAAAGGGTCTTGGGGGAAATTATTCACTTGGTGTCAGAGAAGTGCTTGGACATACACATAATAATACACACCAGTGTCTCAGAAAATAAGCCCCTAATGCAAAACACCTCAAAACCAAATGTCCTGGTCATAGGTGACTCCATAGTGAGAAACACGGATGCCCCTCTCACCAGGATGAATGAGACAGTCACGGTCAGCAGCCTGTCAGGTGCCATGATCCATCAAATCACGCACGCACTCATGTCACTCAACAACAGTTACCATTATGACTTTGTCTTAGTACATGGGGTGAATAACTTGAAACGTACCTCTCTGGACTATATGAAGAAAGACATGACTGAAGTCCCAGATTATGTGTCCCATGCAGGTATGTTCCTAACCCTAAGCAGCATTCTACCTTCACCCAGGATGATGCCACTATATAAACAAAAAATAATTGAATTCAACAATTGGCTTGGCTTCTGGTGTCAATCCAGGGGGATACAGTATCTGTCAGCTTGGGAAGACATGGTTGACAGACCACACTGCTTTGCCAGAGATGGTCTTAACCTGTCTTCTCTAGGGTTTTGGATACTGGCAAGGATGTTTGTTTCCCCCTTAGTGCCTTTTTTAGTCAATGTCAAAACAACAAAATTTCTGACGTAAAAAAATCCACTTGAGACAAACTCAAGGCTATGCTTAATTCTAGGAGCCTAAACAGGAAACTGGATTCCCTGGAAGCACTCCTCACCTTGGAAGATGCTGACATCTGTGCAGTCACTGAGACATGGTTCAAGGCCTCAGAGAGCACCCTGGCCGTGCAAGGCTACAATGCCTTTCACATATTCAGACCCAAGACGAACATGAAAGAACCAGTGGTGGAGGTGTATCCATCTTCATTAAAGCTAAGTACACCTCGAGACTGGTTAAACAGTACAACTCTCTTGAGCCACTCCAGGTCCAACTAACTATAGGCAAAACACCCTACCACATCATTGCTAGCTACAGGTCCTCACCATGAACAAAAAGAAGCACCCCGCCTACCTGGACTTGCTAGAATCAATTACTATACAGCCAAACATTTTGGTCATGGGAGATTTCAACTATCCTTTCATCTACTGGACGGCATACATGAGCTCAGATGTACTCGCCCTGAGGTTCCTGAACTTTGTTAGTACAACTGCTCTGGAAAAGTTAGTCAGCACCCCCACAAGGGGCTTAAATGTCCTAGACTTAGTACTCACCAACATGTGGGGATCACTGCATTACCCCTGTGTGTTGCCCTCCTTGGTAAGGTCAGACCATAAAACTGTCTCGTTGGAAGTAATGATCAGATCTGACACCCCCACAGAGCAAAAAAACTGACAAATTTTTCCAAGGCAAACTACATCTATTAAGCAATGGTATAAAAAGTTTCAAACCCCCTACAAACACAGTCAACAATGACTTGTTGATAAGGTCCACAATGACTCAGAGCAGTGCACAGAGGCCCAGTATAACCACCTAAACAACGTATAGACTTGGCTGTACCTGACCGGATCAGAACCAGGTTCTCCTAAAAAAGCAAGCCAGCCTGGTGAACATCAAGTATAAATAGGCTATATAACAAAAGGAAGAAGCTGATATCAAAGTACAAGAGAGAACTTACTCAGCAGAGGAAGAATACCCTCCACAGCTTGAACAAGCAAACCAGATATCTTGTAAAGTCCTCTAAAGCTAGCTACAATGCTAAATTAGCATCCCCAGCTAAGGATATTCATAAGGCATTCTTTAGCTATGTCTGATGTCTAAAAGGAAATGCCTGGCTATGTGCCAAACTTATAGTGGATGGTACCACTCATGCTGATCCTGAGGAAATTGCCAGTCTGCTAGCTGACAGATTTGGGGCACACTTCACCCCCCCTGTACCCACCAGCCATGCCCCTATGCATACTTGGCACCAGTCCTCTATATAGTATCTCAAATAGTAGGTCATATCCATACTCTCCAAGGCCAAAAACATGGCGTCTTTGGAACCAGATAACATCCCAGACTGCTTACTAAACAATCTAAGTCAAGACCTAGTCGAACCACTTGGCACTCTCTTTAACCACAGCCTGAGCCACTGGCTTTATTCCAGTAGAGTGGAGAAGAGCAACAGTAATCCTCTTGCACAAAAGGGGTCCATCAACTGACCCTGGGAGCTATAGACCGATAAGCCTAAACAGTCTTACCTGCAAGGCCATGAAAAGAGTCATCATGGACCTTATCAACATGGACATAGGTGACCTACAAACTCTTGACCCAGTTTGGCTTTGTTAAGTGTAGCTTATGCTTATTAAACCTGGATGAAGGCAAAACAGTACACACTGCCTATCTTGACTTAGCCAATACCTTCAATACAATCCTCCACTCTGGTATCATTGAGAAACTCTCTTAGCTGGGGATTAGGCCCCAAGAGGTGTTGGATTAGTTGGACAGAAAAACAAGAAGAATGCTTAATGTTTATCAGATGATTTATAAAAAATCAGTGTATACCAAGACCATGTATTCCCCATTCTGAAGGAGGTATGGGCCTCTTCAAAATTGATTACATGTGTAGATCTGCAATTGTAGGACTGCATATATATCTGCTGACCTAATAAGACACCAAAGTAGTGAAATTTTTAAAACATGAGGAGAAGGTCTTAAGATGACTTCCCTGCTTAGTTTAGCAGAAGCATATTGGTGTCAAGTGGGAATGGAAATCAAATCAGAAGTAGACAAAAATGAGGCAGCAAATGAATGCGTCAAAAAACAAAAAAAGAATATAAGGTGAATGATCAGATGAGAAGGCAAGAAATGTGGAAAATGATTAAATATAGATCCAAGTACAGAAAGCTCTTGGAACAAGCTCGTGTTGATCAGGATCGAACACAGGAATAATTAAGGAGAGGTGAATTTAAACCAAAAGATGAAAGGTTAATATTGGTGGCCCAAGACAGTGGACTTACATACCTATTGGTTTACAAAGTCTATTGAACGTGTGAGAAACAGACAAATGAAGGTTCTGTAAAACAAAATTGGAAGCAGTTGCACATCTTGTTGCTGACTGTGTTATACTAATTTCAGAATGACTGTATACGGAAAGTGGCAAGACTGCTGCATTGGGGATTGTGCAAACATTATAACATTGAAGTAGCTGAAAAACATTGGAAACATGAGCCACAAAGCATTATAGAAAACAACATTTATATCATATGGGATCAGCCATTGACAACAGTTCAAAAAATAGATGCAAGAAAACCAGATATAGTAGCCCATGAAAAAAAGAAAAAAAGACAAAAGAAACATTGATCATTGAAACTGCTATACCCAGTGACTACAGTGTCTTATGTAGAGAGAGACACAAAGTCATAAAATACCAGAATTTGCAGACAGAAACGAGGGCAATGTGAAAGAAAGGATATCCAGACAGTCCCAATAGTAGTAGGAGCAATGGGTCTTATAAAAAAGAATTTACAATCATACTTGGAAATGTTACCAACAGATGTAATCTCGTATGAATTGCTGAAGGAGTCATTACTGGGCACACTGCAGGTGCTGCAAAGAGCACTTCTGGCTAACATCAAAGACTAAACAATACTAATTTCATGAACTGTAATCATACTTTGACTTTGGAATGGGGTCCATTCCCATCATGGTATTAGAAACCCAAAAGACTTGGAGAAATTAAAAACTGGGGATTAACCCATACATCACTAGGTGGGTAGCCAATTGGCTCACCTGCAGAACACGTACTGTCAAAGATGGGGATTCTACCTCTACCACTAGACCAGTTGTTAGTGGTGTACTACAGGGATCTGTGCTGGGCTCTCTGCTGTTTGGAATCTATTTCTCGGATGGATGTCCAGGTAAAAGTAGACAGTCTCTGGCTTACCAAGTTCACCGATGATTGCAAATTGGATGCGATAGTTGAATCCCCCAACGATGTTAACATATTACAAAAGGGGTTAACGCAGACAAATTACTGGTGCCAAATCCATGAATTAAAACTAAACTTAAAAAAAGAGGGTTATTATCCCCTTTTGCAAAGAGGAAGTCCCTGAAAATTACAGTATTGACAGCACCCTCCTAAGTTCAAACCCAGTGGTATAAGATGTGGGAGCATGGGTTGATAGCAGCCAAAACTTCGATCATCATGTGCCTATAGTGGCAAGGAAAGCCTTCTACATTGCGCATCTCATAAATAAGGGCATCGCATCCAAGAATAAGGGTGTTACAACCCCTAACTCCTGTGTACTCGACCCTCATCAGACCACTAATACAGAACAATGCACCCTTTTGCATGTAACTCACCAGACACCTGCAGCAGCTGAAGAGTTCACAGAGGATTCTCACGGTTGCTTGCCCCTCTCTAACATAGATGACAAGCAGGTGGCTATTTTGCTTAGATGCTTTAATTCATAGAAAAACATCAGGATGGATAGCAGCATCATACAGTATAAACAAACTGGTTAACACACAGAACTTACATACATACATACATGCTTACATTTCAACAGCTTACTACAAAGTGGCAGACTTGCATGTACTCAGTATTTATACACTTGTGCAAGCTGTTGGATAGCTACTTAAAGGTACATACACACACATCGATCTACATCCTCTCTCCTAAAAAGATTGCCCCTGATAACAACATTAGAGTTAAACATGCATTATTATAGACATTAGAAACAAACATAATGTTCATGTCCAAGTTGCCATGTATCTGTTACATGGTCTGGATATACGACCGGACCTCATAACATAACAGTCTGGACTGAATTTAGCAACAGGGACAGTCTTCAGTGAACAACTCGTATCAGGAACTTCTGGATTCTTCATAGGAATAGGAATAGTCTCTGGAATTGGAACACTGGACAACTCACTCTGAGATAAAGAGTCGCTCTCACAGGCTATGTGCGGTGGTATAGGCTCAGACACCGGTCTCAAATGAAACTCTGCTCCTTGTGATTCCATAATGTAAGGTCTCGGCTCTGGGCAAATATTCTTCATGACATCAGTCTAATCATAACCTTTGGATGTTTGCATCCTTACCACTTCTCATAATGATTGAGCGGTTTGCTGGTCTTATCGTAGTAGGATTTCTAGGTTAAACGTTTCTTCAACAGCTTGGCTTTCAATGACCTGTTCTTGATACGTGGAACCAACAATTGACTACAGATTGGTAATGTGGTTCTTGTTTATCTCGACAGAAGTCTCTGTGCAGGTGAACCAAAACGCTTGTTACAAGGAATATTTCTGAGATTCAAGAGATTCAGGAAGACATCACTGTTGTCTCATTTGGACTTCTCTAGTAACTGTTTTGCACTTTGAACAGCACGTTCTGCCAAACCATTTGACTGTGGATACTCTGGGCTACTCTTGACATGAATAAAGTCCCATTCTTTGGCAAATCTTTTGAACTGTTGGCTTGTAAATTGTGTGCCATTGTCAGAAATAACTTTGTGCAGATTACCATGGACATCTTAGTAATGACAGTACTGGATGCTAGGTTAGTAAGTAGGTAAATCTCGAACCATTTGGAATAAGTCTACTAACACCAGTAATGTTGACCATTCCACTCGAAAATGGTGGCTACTGTCGACCAAGGTAGTTCAGGAATCTGGTTTAGCTGAAGTGGTTCCTTCTGTTGATGTGGCTTTCTACTGTTACACACGGAACAAGAAAAAAGTGCTCTTTCAATGTCTTGTGACATAGAAGGCCAAAATACTAGACCTCTTGCCCTTCTTTTGGTAGAGTCATCTCCTGGGTGACCCCGATGCAAGGAAGTAGTGTACTCTTGTTGCAAGGACTTTGGAACAATTACCTTCGGACCTTTAATAATGATACCTTTGTCAGATAAAATCTCATCTCTTTATGGAAAATAAGATTGCACTTCTTGAGGTAAACTAGATTGCTTTGATGGCCATCCTTGACTGATAAAGTGGTTCAGCCTTTGTAAAACTGAATCTCTGGATGTGTGATCTCTCAGCTCATCAAGACGTGTGAAAGAAAAATTTCTCACTTCCATGACTTCAAAGTCAAGGTTCTCATTCTCATACTGTTCAGTGGTGTTTCTGGATGATCTGGAAAATGTATCGGCAAGATAAAGAAGTTTGCCTTTCTTGTAGGCAAGACTGACATACTTTTGCAATCTCAACATCATGCATTGCAGTGGCTGGAGTTGAGTGCATAGGCTTTCTCAAGATAATGGCTAGAGATTGGTGGTCTGTTTCGATCTGAATAGGTCTTCCATAAACATAGTCATAGAACTTCGAACCTGCAGATACAATTGCCAAAAGCTCTTTCTCTATCTGGGCATACTGTATTTCAGTTTGGGTAAGAGTTCTTGATGCATAGGCAACAGGTTGACACTCTTGTAGAATGACTGCACCAAGACCAAATGTTGAAGCATCACATGAAAGAGTAACTGGCTTGTGAACATCATAGTATCTGAGAGTTGGTGGAGTAGCACTTCTCTGTTTCAGGACATCAAATGCTGTTTGGTGTTGCTCTAACCAAGACCAGGATATATCTTTACATGTTGGCTCTCTAAGTAGTACTGATAGTTGGCTCAAGTCTGGTATGAACTTGCCTAGGTAGTTAACCATGCCAAGAAAACGTTGCAGGGCATGAACACTGTCTGGAGCTGGCATCTCGAGAATGGCTGTTTGCTTTGACGGGTCTGGTTGTAGGCCTGAACTGGTAAATAAATTACTAACATAAGTAACCTCTTGTAGCCTGAATTTGCATGTCTGTGAATTGAGCTTCAGATTCACTTGATGTGCCCTTTGCAGAACTTTTCTGAGGTTCTATCGTGGTCATCTTCACCATTACCTCTTACTAGTATGTCGTCTACTATAATAGCACAAGGATACCCAGAAAAATGTGCTCCATTGCATGCTGAAAGACTTCACTTGCAGTACTGTTCCCAAATGACATTCTCAAAAATCTGTACCTACCAAATAAGAGTACTGAAAGTAGTTAGCAATGAGGATTTCTTGTCACTCTGAATTTGCCAAAATTAATTCTTTGCATCTAAGATGGAAAAACAGTGGCATTTGGCATAAGAGCTGCGACTTCCTCAATTGTGCGCATTGGATGATGAGGTCTTTTTTGCGCATTGTTCAAATCTCATGGATCAATACATATTCTGATGTCATCTGAGCTTTTCTTGTGATCTTCCACCCTGGAAGATACCCATTTTGTTGGTTCTGTAACTGTGCAAATGTCACTTTGTCGCATCATTTTATCTAGTGCGGCTTTGACTCTGTCCTGCATAGCTATTGGAATTTTTCAAGCAGGCCTGATAACTGGTCTGAAATCCGGATCTAACTTTATGAAGTACATGACTGGAAGCTTCCCTAGTTTGTCTTTGAAAAAAGTAGTGGTCTTTTAAGCTAGCATGATGGACTTCCTTATTAAATGAAAGCAGTCACATTTTCAAACTGTCTCTGAGCCCTAATAATGACTGGACGTGCCTCTTGACCACATAAATAACAAGTTGTATTTTCTCCCAGCAGAGTAACATGAAAGCAGTACTGAGCCTTCAGTTTGAATTGCTTCACCTCCATAAGCAACAAGCTTTTCACACCTTGCCAAATCAAGCCTTCCACCATGACAGCTTCTAGCAAATGTTTCTGCTGACATAACATTGCTCTTGGAACCTGTGTCAACTTTGTGCTGTATGGGTTTGCCATTTATCCGAACAGTATAAAATACTACATTATTTGCCCTTAAATCTACTGCATTGTCTGTTTCATAAAGCACTGACACACCATCCACATAAACACTAGGGTTGCAGCTCTTTAATTGATCAACTCGTTTATTGAATTCTTCCCTTTTAATGAAAGAATGTGGGCCTTTTGATTTACAAAACCTTTTGAAATTATTCCATCTATTACATTTGTGGCATTGTTGACCAAAAGCTAAACATTTTTCCCTTTTAGATTCATGATTTCCACCACAGTTATGACCACTGGCAGTGAAACTAGGTAGGGGGCCCATCCTTTGAGTTTGCTGACTCACTCTTATGCTTCACTGAGACCGTGCAAACTCTGGAATTTGCTAGAAAGCTGTGGGGTTTACGAGTGGGTGCTGCAGGGGCTACAGTTGCTGCCATGTGCTTGAGCGTGTTTCTTTTAACCACTTGATGCATACCATCAGCATGAGCTTTGTCACTGTGCCTTCTAGAGCTATTCTCATTTGTAAGCATATTTGTGTGCTTTTCTCTGAGCTCGTATGTCTGACAAATCTCAATGGCCACAGTCAAAGTTAAATCACTGTCACAAAGCATCATCTTTCTCACAGCATCATCTTTCATACCACACATGTCTGTCGTTTATCAACTCATCCCTTAAATCACCAGATCTGCACGTTTGAGAGTTATTTCTCTAGTCACTTATATATGCTGCAGTCGTTTCACCAGGCTTTTGATCCCTTTTATAAAATAAGTGCCTTTCCATTGTAACATTTGTCTGGGGGTTATACATTTCTCTAAATTTACATTTTAAGCACTCAGGGTCCTCCCTTCACTCAGCCTGTACAACATTATGATGGTTTTCCCCCTCTCCTGCATAGATAGCAGGTGCATACACAAATAGGTTAGTAGGTTCATAGGTTAGTAGTAGGCTAACTGCCCTTATGACATATTTTAAGCCTAGCCAATTACCCCATGTGAGAATTAAACCCTGACCCTTGTGTTTATCGGGTAAACACCTTAACCATTATGCCACAATCCTGATGGCTGAATTAAAGCTCCCTTTCAGTGGCTTCTGGCCTAGCTGAATTAAGCAGAATAAATGCCTTTGTATGGTCATCTTTATCAGAAAATGCAGCCTGTATGAAAATGTCATACTCTTGCTCAGACAATCTCCAGTTCTCTGCAATATCATTGTCAAACACAAGTGCACTGGGTTTTTGAAATCCGTCTGCCATGTCCACAAAATATGTGTTTGTGCATACCCTGAAAATATGGCCCTAGTAATTATGTATGAACAAACTGTTGTGTGAGCTTGTAATAACATTCAGATGTACAATAAACTCTTCAAAATACTGTACTTTGTGAAATATGCTGTGTAATGGCTGTATTTTAGAGAACACTTCTGATAACTCGGAAATCTTTAATACGAAAAATACATGCTTAGTGAAAACGCAGTCATTTCCTTTTATTTTATTCGTTTTAGGTAATTCAGACTTTATTTCAAACATTTTCCGTATTAATTTGAATATTTTTATCAATATCAGACATATTGGTTTATGTGAATATTTCTCAACATATCATTGATTTGGATAAATCTATTGTCAATGATTATGAGTTCAGTAGATACAAGTATGAACACGAGCAAATTTTTGTAAGTATTGACAATCATATGATCAAGTTGCAGTCCCATAAGGTAAAGAAAATATCAAGAGACTGTGATGCTTATAAGCAGGGCCTAGCATATCCAAATCCACCATTAGGCCAGACATGGAAGAAGGGCATTCTTGTTTCTAATGCCCGTCCGGTTACCAGGGTAGGGCAATGTAGCCCTCCTTCTCAGGACCACCTTTCCAACAATGCTGGTTTGCCTAGGTGTAATTTTGACAATGATGAAATTGGTGAAGCACTGGGCGACAATTCGAGAACAGGGGTACCTAGTGGTACACCATGGAGTGAAAGACTGAGAAGTGGCCATTCTAACTGGGATTTTTCTAACAACCATTCCAATTACCACTCAAATTTTCAGCAGCGCCCCTTCACGGGAGCGAGACCAAAAAACAGGAACTTTCAACAACTGCAAACTACAAGGACCAACAAATAAAACATTACAGGTTAACATCAACCCCTTGTATTACTGCTCCTCCTTCTGGTGATGTTGTGGCAGTTATGTCTCCTGTGGACGATGTTGAGGTTACCAATACATCGCAATCAGATGTTTCTGATACCGTTCACGCTGACTACAGCTTGACATCAACACATGTGGAGGTTGTTAGTAATAGATCGGGGGATTTTCAAGTTTACAATTTTAGCACTACTAAATTTGACACTGGTATGGTCGAACTGTTGTCTAAAGGTTTAACATTTGTTCCTACAAAGTCCCTAAATGTTGTCAATACTATTTTAGATATCAAACTTCTTACTAGGAAATTGAATTTTTCATTGTTGATGGGTAATAACTCTACATTTATTGATTACGGACAGTTGTATGTATCCAGTACTTATAACCCTCCATTGCATCCAGCTTTAGAACTGTTTGAGAAATGTTGTGAGCTGGACATTAGGCACCTAGGGTCCAAAAACACTTCTCATAAATCCTCATTTAACTTAACTAAAACAGAGGAGGAGTACCTACGGTTTTTTAAATCTCAAAACCTCAGGTTTTGTAAACCTGATAAAGGTGGAGGCTTGGTGGTCTTTAGTATATCTGACTACCAGGCACGATTAAATGAGGTATTACATTCAAATACTTACGAACATAGTTCTAGATCTGAAGTCAATAGGGCTTATAAGACAATAAAAGATTGTATAGAAGAGCTATTTATTGACAATAGAATTGATCAAAAAGTATATGGATATTTAACTACCTCTTTTCCAAGATATCCGTGTATTTTTGGGTTTCCCAAAATACACAAGAGTGTTGACAACCCCCCACTTAGACTGCTGGTTGATAGTAGAGGCTCACCCACCTATTCCTGTGCTAAGATTGTCGACAGCATACTTCAGAAGTATGTACTCAAGGAAGACCATATCTGTAAAGATTCATGGTCTTTCCTAGAGAATATTAGATCAGTCGAATACAATGTTCATACGAACTTTTTAACTATTGATGTGAAAGATCTGTATAGTAGTATACCCCACAATGTTGCACTTGAATGGGTAGGGTTGGTGTTAAAGAAACACAATGCACCTGATAGAGAAATCTATCTTGTAACTATGCTTAGTGACCTTGTGCTTTCTTATAATTTTTTTATGGCCTACAGTGAGTTTTACTTGCAGAAGGTGGGAGTGGCGATGGGTTCTCCCTGTGGAGGGAGCATAGCCAATTTGGTCATGGCCCATTGGGAATCTGAATTTGTATTCTCTGAAAACAACCGATATCGTGATAAGGTCATTTATTATACTAGGTTCCTTGACGACATTTTTATGTTGATTAATGTCAATGAGGTGACAAGTAAATCTGTCTTGCAGTATTTTAATAACACTACTAATTTTTTAGAATTTACATACTCCTTTTCGACTGACAGTATCGCTTATTTAGATGTTTTGTTAAGTAAAAATGTTGAGTACAGCTGTTATACAGCAAAGATTTACCGTAAGAAGACTTACTCTAATACTTTTCTCCACTTCACTAGTTGCCATCCTTTTTTCCAAAAGAGGTCGGTTGTAAAAGGCCAACTAGTTAGAGCCTCTAGGATGGTTAGTTTAGATGACGACTTTAGTGAAGAATGTGCTGTACTTAAAAACATGTTTTTACAGCGTGGTTACCCTGTTTGTCTTCTGGACAATTTAATTAAAGAAATATCGGACAAAAGGAGTCAAGTTATTTTACAAACCACTGCTCCCAGTGACCGATTTTAGTGTTGTTAGTCCTGTGCACAGTACACATAACTCCAATATTAATATTATGCAAGTGAGTGAGCTAATCTGTCAAGATTTTAAGGATGATGTGGTAACCCCTATGTTTATTACAACTTTTAGTATAGGCAGTAAGGACTGCATTGATACTATTAACAAAAACTGGGAACTCTAAATTGTATCCAAATGTTTTTGACAAATTGGGTACTAGACCTAAGATAGTTTTCAAGAAGGGGAGGAACATTAAATCGATCTTGGAGAGCAGTATGCCTTCACCAGTGTTTAATGCTGGCATGTGGAAATGTCAAAACTGCAACTACTGTAAGCATGTGGAAGAAGTGTCTCATTTTAATTTAAATGGTTTTCTTTATAAAATAAGACACAAACTTAATTGTAACTCTACCTTTGTTATTTATTTAGCTAGGTGCACGCAATGTCCTGCCTTCTATATCGGTAAGACCGAAAGAAGGCTTAGGGAACGAATTTATGAACATATATATGCTATGAAAAAACTTAAATTAGAGAATGCCCTAGCAAAACATATTTCAGTGTTCCATAGTCATGCTTTTAAGTTTTTGGCAATTGATCAAGCCACTTGTGATAGTAGAGGGGGTCCTAGACCTTTGAAACTTGAAGAAGCTGAGTTGGGTTGGCAAATTAGGCTTAATGCTTATAGTCACCCTGGTATAAATGATCTGTGTTCTATTTCTAGTTTGTTGAAATTGAAAAGTTTAAACAGATGACTTTTCCCATTGTCAGTAATTTGTTTATTACTGTTTTACTTTCCTGTTGTGTTGCTTTCATAAGTTACACTTTTGTTTTTATAATTTCTTATTTGGTTTATTTTATAATTGAGTATGTAGCTTTTAATATGGATGAAGTAGGTTCAGCGTCATACGTAGAACAGGCTCCTTTTTTTGAAATTGTTAAATGGTATGTCTTAACCTATTGTATGTTGTTCTGAAGAAGTCAGGTACTTACGCTGACGAAAAAGCGCTTTTAAAGATTTTACTTGGTTTTCTATTAAACGTGTTGGTTGCTGCTACACTCGGTTTTGTTTTTCTAAGTTTGTTTGCCTTTCGTGGTTTATGTGAATATTGTTTAGAGCATTCTGTATTCCTCATTTCATATTTTGCGAATAAGAAATAGTTTTGAGCAAGTTTTAATATCTGAAGTTCGTTTCTGACCTGTTTTGCGAATTATGCGTGCATTAGGGATGATTCACGCCTCTATATTCCTCCAGTGCCAGCTGTGTGCCA